>NW_010429287.1:21731-26779 GCF_000710305.1 Buceros rhinoceros silvestris
TGCTGAACCAGACAGAATAGAATTTTGCTGTAGATACACTGTCCCTCTTGCTTCACGTACCCCAAAGCTTTTTACAAGGCAGTCAGTCAGAGTGGTGGTATGGTGACCCTTAGGCAGAGAGAGCAGATGCTAGTCACGTGTCAATAGTTCACAAGCATCCCTGGGCACCCAAACTTCTGCAAACCTGGGAGGAGGGTTGGCTTGGTATTATACCTTTTTAATCAATTCCAAATGCAGGGTAATTCTTATCTTTCCACCTTCATGGTCAAGTGAAGTGGGCAGATGGGATTCTACCTTGTACAGAACTACGAAAAGGTTTGAGTCTTGGTATGACGGGTAAACCTCGCGGCTTTCTGGTGGCACGAGAGGTGCTACTGGCTTTAATCGTATTAACGCTAGTTTTGGGGCTACTATTGTTGTAGTGCTGCGTAAACAGTACAGGCATTCCAGATCCATGCTTCAGGAAAGATCATGGATTCCTTTTGTTTTTATGGTCTCCCTGTGGTATGGGCTGCATTCCTCGGATTCTAAGTAATCTGTACACGTGCAAAATATGTATTATAAAATCTGATCAGACAAGGCCTGCCATTGCAGTGGAGCAGATGTGGGTTTCCTTCAGCTCTTAGCACCTGTTTTATTCCTTACTGGAAAAATACTGATTAAAAAAAGCTTTTTTTCATTATTCCTTTTATTTGTCTTTTTTTTAAAAAAATAAAATTGGCCCCTGTGGTGCAGTGTGGTTGGAAAGGAAGCTCAGGTTGCTGATTCTTACTTGCATACTCCTAATTTTCATGTGTTGGTAGCTGTGAGTGTGCAGTTCTTCAATCGCTTTTCAAGCCTCTGACTCCAGGAGCTCTATAGCTTTAGCCCCACGACGGAGCAACTGAGAGCTGCATTTATGGAGGGAACATGGATTAACTGGTTGAAGGAAAGTAAAGACAGAACAAAGGAGGATTGTATCTGCATGTCATCGTAATGGAAAGAGTTCTTGTTCATAGAACAGGATTAGGAAGAACAAAACTCGATGCTTGCATGTAGCAAATCCTAGGACCTTTAAATAGCCAGGGAGAATTCAGATGCTCTGCCCAGCTTTTTAAGCAGTTGGCCTTGTAACATGCTCAGTCTGAGTACTCTCTGAGCAGATTTGAACAGAGTATTGAGGACTTTACTGTGGAGGTGGGGTATAGCATGTGTGTGTGCACGGGTGGGAGCTTGTGTGTCTCGCTCCTTGAGTGTCTTGCTTGTGCCTCCTCTCTGTTCCAAGCCATGACTTCATTTAGCTTTCTCAGTATTAAATCTTGGTGGAGGCAGAATGCACTTACAGATGTCGACTGCATCTACATAAAATTTCATGTAAATGGCTATGTTCACGTAGAAACTTTTTCTTTCCTCTGAAGCTGTCTCTTAGCAAAGCTGTCTAATAGATCTGTATTACTTTAAATGACTGTTACTTTCCAAGAAACTTTTAATACTTTCTGCTGCTCCCATGTTCTGTGTTAAATGTTCAAACACATAGGCGTTTGCCTTTTGTGACGCTGGCCGTTGTTACTACATCTGTGTTACATGGTGCAAGATCACAGTGCACTGTTAGCTTGTGCTCACTGGATGCTTACAGCTCCTTCAGAACTTCTTTTTCCCCTCTGTGGAACAGTGACTGCAATACAGAACAGGTGTGGGGGTTTGGTTTGGTTTTTTACTGGATAGTATTGTACTAGAGATTGAAACACTGTCTGATTTTTACAGGCATGAAGATGCCCCAAAAATGTTCTTACCTGATTTAATTCTGTATGCCAAACTTCTATTCTCTGTGCTGGATTGAATTTTTTGTCATATTTGAATTTGTCCATTGTCCACCCGTTTCCTGGGAAGGGAGTGATAACCTAAAGATGGATGCACAAATGCAATTTATGTTATACTCCTCTTTTTAAGAAAGGTTTCTTGATCTAGCAGAAGCTCTTTAAGTAGGCAAACTTGTTCACCTCAGTTTTCATTATTATTAATAAAATATCCCTGTTCAATTTTTAATTTTTTTATTTAAATTAATCTCAGTACCATCTCTGAAACTCTTTATAGTTCTTTTTCCTGGGTATACAGCAGTGCTTATTCACTCATGCATTTGCTGTGATTTATCTCCATCTTCAGGAAGGAACCCCAGGAACTTGGTACGTGTTCTTAGTTGTGCTGATCCTTCAGAGGTTTACTGGTCGTATATTATTATATGCTTGTAGAGCCATTGATTTTATTTCTTGCTACTTTGTTTTATCTTCAAAGAACTCATTGTTAGTCATCTATCTTACCATGTAGCTCCCATCAAAATACTCTCTATCTAACTGTAGCTCCCATTACTACAGTTATTATTGAGGTTCCTTACTGTCAAGTGAGGCTGATGGATCTACTTTCTCCCTGTGCTTACTGTATAGTTGTTTTCATTATGTTAAATTTCTAGGTGTTTGTATACACCACCTTCATGAGAGTTTCCAGTGATGGTGCTGTTCCTAGCTGCTGGCAGAAGTTTACGTGATTTTAGTGAGGCTAATTTCTTTGTGGGTATCCTTCTGCAGAAAGAATAAAAGCACAGCAGCAATGGACAGCTGAAGGGGACTCCTAATACAATTTTAAAAAATTACCTAGAGTCTTGAATAAACTACTGCAGTAGTCAGGTTTTTAAGAGTAATAACCTACTGGATTTATTATAAGGGTGCTTTAAATGTGGGGCAAGCAATTTTTTATTATTTTTAAAGGAGTATGCAATGTTTGTATCTCATCAGTGTATTCCTTTGTGTAAGCCTTTTTGCAGAAAGTAAGCATAATTGTGTAGCCATTAAAGTGCATTCTAGGTGATAGATAATTAATTTAAATGTATCAGAGAACTGTGAACAGCCTGAGATATGCAGCTCTTCTTTTTGTTTGAATGGCAGCAACATAGAAGGTATAGTCTAATATCAAAGTAAAAGGATTTCCAACTTCCTTCTATATAAAATGTTGCAGCTTAATGGGTATAAAAAGCACAGTCTACCCTTCCTGACTGATGTGGCAACATCAGTATTGCTGTTCAAAACAGAAGTCTGTAAAATTCAGCTCCATGGATACTTCAGGGTGCACAAAGAAAAAAGGAAAAGCTTTAAATCTCAGTAAAGCCCGTGGCTGATACTTGGTCAGAACTGACCTCTCCGAAGCTCTCATGTATACTATTAATAGTACAGGCAGGTTGTGTTTGCCCAAGGTCTTCAATTTACAGAAGAGGAGGAAGGCTGATTATTGAAGGCGGGTATACTAGCTTCATTATAGTGATGAAATTCCATGTGTGGATAAGTTGAGAGGCAAAATTATACCAGTTCTAGTGATGTTCTATAGATCAGTTTTTAATAATCTGCTTGGGCTTCTTGTAACTCTGCAGCTTCTTCCTCAGAAGGCAGCACAAGCTCTTGAAAATGGTTGATAATTTGTGAGTAGGTACTGAGAATAGGCTCATAAAAGGAGGGAGAAGAGGATGGGACAGAAAGAGCATTTTTTGTTCTGTCTTCCCTCTTCTCACAGTATCACAAAATACTGTTCACTGGGTGTCTTGCTGTATTCAAACGTGTATTTGGATTTGGCCCCCTGAGATATTATTCGAAACAGTTTTTCCAGCTTCATTCAAAAGTATATTTTGCCCATATGTGTCTGTTGTGACATAGTGTTAAATCAGCATCTTTATATTTGTCTTTTTGTAGGAGCTTTTGTAGGAGCTCTAATTATAATCTGAACTTCTTTTATTAGAGGAACAAAGAGGTTGAGCTGTTTGCTGAACTTGATTTTGCTAAATCATTGTTTAGGTCGTTCTCTTGCTACATTGCAAATACAGTGATTTTTGGCACCGTGGTATGAAAATGATGCTTTATCAATATTTTTATATCTGATTTCTGTATGAGGCTGTCTGAAGGCATACTGCAAAGGTGAAACACTGTGCAGTGTGTGCATAAGGGTGGCATGATTGTATTTTCATACCCATGTAGCAGAAAAGGCAGCCTTTCCAATTACCTGCTGTTTTGGGAGATACTGCCATGCTCACATCTGAAGGGCTCCTGCCTCCTCCAACTCTGCACTGGTGGAGAGGGACAGTTCCCTGTCCCTCCTACCACACTGATGTGCTTGAGTTGCACAGTCGGTCCTGATGTGCAGCAGAAGATGGCAGAAATGTGAAGTGTGAGAACGAATGGCAAACCACAGCTCATTCACAGAATGTATATCCCGACAAATGCAATAGGTCCTGTCCAGGGCTTGAGAGAAGGACTTGTGTTATATGACTGTGGCCGAGGGCCCTGATATGGTGTCTGTTGAATGATGATGATCACTTGGAGAGCAGAAGGTTTGTTGGCACCATGTGGTTGGCATAGTCCAGCATCTTGTCTCCTATATATCTTTTGGGATTATGAACTGGCTGCTCCCTGTGTTTCAGTGCATACCACCATGCTATGAGACAAAGATTGTTTAATGTTTTTCTTCTGGCCTTGGCTGTGGAAATGATCTGGACACCCCCAGCACTGTGTCTGACATCATGTTATGACTGTACTGCCTCACTTTTCTAATTCTTCGTTAGTGTGATGATGAGTCAGGGGTTTTTGTTCTCTCTAGTCTGGTTTTCTCTAGTATATGTAGACCATTTTTCTTGAGTGTTCTTATTCCCCCATGGAATTATTGTTCAACTAATTTTCTTCATAGTTGTAACTTCTCTTAAAACCTTATAACTGAACTTCATGCATGATGTTATGAGCTTCAGGTAGATGGAGGAGTGGCATGCCCACTTCAACAGCATAATGGACAATCTGGAAAAAGGATGCAAGACCGCAGTTTTCCATTTTATTTCCATACCAGAAAGAATTCTCGTGTTGTTCTTACCTAACAGCTGTGTGTTCATTTATAGCTCTTCTGTATATCCCACAAGCTGCAGCAACAGTCTTAAGTTGCTGCCTTTGATACTGCACCACAGGCATGGGATTCTTCGAGAAGATCCAGCCAAGCTCTCCTGCCTTCTTGCACTTCCTTTTCTGGGCCAGCACAAAACATCA
>NW_010429287.1:26861-30339 GCF_000710305.1 Buceros rhinoceros silvestris
ATCGACCCAAGTACTTGTGTTGCATGCCTGCTGCATGAACTGCAAAAGAGGACAACTGAAATAGCTTGCCTTGGAGCTGACACAACTCTGGAGTCAATGACATTTCAACTACTCCTTCCATCTCCAGCCCAGCAGAAAAACAATCTCCACTGCAGAGTCTAATTCTTACGTATATGAATATGTAGGAGACCCCGATCTCAGACATGTAGGAGTGTTCTGAATTGGCACCACCACTTTCTGGCCCTCACCTAGCCAGATAAACTCTTTCATCCTTGGGTTAGTGTTCAAATGCTTAAGAAGAGTATCTGCTAAGCTGCCAGCTGTGCCACGTATATGAACTCCCTTTGAAGCAGGGCTACCTGGGGCCTCAAGCTTCGAAGAGAGTAACAGTCCTGTCAAAGTATCCTCTCTTGTTCTTAATGGCGTTTACTTCTGGACTAACGCTCAAAAAAAAAAAAATCTGCTTCAGTCCAGAAAAAAGCCACCAGCCTATTCTAAAAGCTAGGCACCCCAGAGCAGCGCTTAAAGCTTGTTGTCTGCCAAAAGAGTACCCCCAGGAAGCTGGTGGTGGAGCTTGCTAGTCTGTGTCCCCTCTCCTTACCCGAGTTTCTGCACCTTCTCTGTGCCAGACCTCTGTAACCTTCAAGTCTTTGGCACAGGTACCAATTCTAGCCCCTTCATGGATGATTGCATGCAAAGTTTCAGAGCCAGGATGACATCTCCCTAGGTTGCTTGCTGCATCTGAGAACCAACTTCTGAATCTCCTGAAGGCAAGAGAAGTATCTGCTAAGCTGATATGGCTTCCTGGCCTGTGCTGTGTCTGGAAAGGGACAGTGAAACCCGAAGGCACTGATGATATTGGGAACCTGTGAAGATTGTCTGTATGCCTGTTTGACGTTAGGAAAGTATGGCCACTGGGTCTCCTTTAGGCTGTCCACACTGGATCGTAATCAGCTATTAAGATCGCTTAATCCTTCAGGTTGGAAGGGACCTTGGGAACTTGTGTAGTCGAACCTCCTCTAAGGGAACACTGAGTTCAGATGAGATTATTATGGTAGTGTCCAAAGTTAAGTAGTTGTCTAAATTGGTGGAGATAATATTTTCAGTGTATTGTACCTCTTGCCTTAAAACGTATCCCACTGACCTCTCAGTGTGCACCTCGGGCTGCCTTTTGCTGCTGATTCTGACTGCAAAAGCAAAATCCCAGACCCAAGGAGTGCCCATACTGTGAAATCAGCTTTGTCAGCTCTTGTCCTAAACTGCACAGTGTTCTTGTCCTAAACTGCACAGTGTTCTTGTCTAAACTGCACAGTGTTCTTGTCCTAAACTGCACAGTGTTCTTCAACCTAGTAGTGGCCTGGCACAAAATGTTGCCTACTTGCTCTAGCAAATAAACTTAATGTAATACATCAACACCTGCAGTTTCCTAAGGATTACTTACCTGAACAGGTTTTACATTTAGGCTGAGAGATTTTTTTCTGACTTCATTCGTTCACTTTCCCATGCCTGGTGTCTATGTGTTGAATTTTGGGAGTGTCTATTGTACTCATAACAATCCCCAAAGCAGCCAGAAGCGTCCTCATCGCTCCTGCAGGCAGTGAGATATCAAGGTGACATGTTGCCTGTGGTATCTCTGCATCCTCAGTCAGCTTGTGCAGGTATTGAACTGAGCTGCTCCGCTGCTGAGCAGCAAGCGTTACCCGGTAGCACAGGCTTGTTGATAAAACACTGCCTGTGATGGGGAATCCTCAGAGAGATGGCAAATGCAATAGAGGCTTTTAAAAAATGTGAATAGAGCTGAAGACTCTATTGGATTATTGCTCTGATTCATTCAAATGTCCAGTAATGCACAAAGCCAGCTGGTGGGTTAGTGTGGCTGCCACTAGTGTAAAAACAATGCAAAACCACGTAAGTGGGCTGGATCGAAGTGAACTGTGGGGGATTCATCAGTGCTCTGACTTTGTGGCTGCTTTTATTCACATTTTTCTGCATTCACTCAGATTGTCATTGAGAAAGGCGACTGCAAATTACACCTAGATTGTTGAAGCCCTGCTTTTCAGTGTGGCTTTCAACAGCATATGTGCCTTTTTTTTTTGGTGGAGGGGAGTGATGGTCTGTTTGATTTTATTTTTTTAAATCTGATTGTGGAATACTGCCAGTATAAATCTTCTAAAAGAGAGTGGACTGTAAAAACAACAAAAAAAATTTCCTGAATTTAAAAGCTAGGAGGTCCCCCTACTACTTGCTGTGGCTCCCCGGCCACCTGGACTGTTGGTCATGTTGCAAATGCCCAGCAAATGAAGTGTGAGGTGCTTGCTGTAAACCGCTTAATGAAGCAGAGCTGGCTTGGCCCTCTCCAGGATTTTGGTGACACTACTGAAAAGTGACGGACTTCTTCAGATTACTGTTGGGATCTGAAGCCCAGTCAGGCTGTTTTCTCCATTCTCTTCTCATTACTTTTCACTGTTTTTTTTTCTGACCCTCTGTGCCCAGGCGGTAGCATAGAAAGCCATGAGTCCAACTGTGCTGGAAACACCATTTCAGTGCAGCTGTGGCACCCTTTGTTCCTAGATGTGAAAAACACAGGTCCCATTCAGTTTGGGGATGTGAAGGGTCTGCCTTCCTTCTTTGGTATCTGCCCTTGCCGTCAGTGAGATGCTTCAGGCAAAAGCTGGAATCTTGCGTCTTTTAAATACAATGTAACACAAGCTCTTCTTTGCAGCTTACATTATTTAGCCTGTACTGATTCATAACTGCAGTCTCTCCCTGCAACATGTGGTGCCAGAGCTGCCACTTGACGTTCCATGGACAGCATCTGAACTCTTCTAGGAGATGGGGAGGGCAATGGCAAAACATGCTTAAAAAGATGGGTTTCATGGGGGAAGCCAGCCTGCCAGTGTCTGCTCCTGACATAAGTGGTCTGACACTGTGACTTTGTAGGGCACTGAACTAAAATGTTGCGGGGGCAAATTGATGATCTTGTGGACAAGATCTTCATGTTCAGTTTGCCCTAGAGCAGCTGAAATGGTACATATCCCCTCTGGACCCCGTATGCGCCTGCATCCATCGCTGTGTCCGACTGCCCCTTACTTTCCGGAGATGAGGCTGGGTGGTTTTTGATCAGAAGTACTCGGTTCCTGTCTCTTCTGTGATTTGATGTGTTACTAATTTTCAGCCTGATTGTAGGTTACTGAAGGCTTTTCCGCCCCGCTGCTGCCAAAGCCTGGATCTCACCTGGTACGCTGAGGAGCCCTCACCTGGCACGGAGCAGGCGTGGCTCGGCCGGCCGCAAGACCATTTTCCTGCCGCGCAGCAGCAATGCCAGCACGGCCCGTCACGAACGACGGTAACAGCAGAGCAGTTCAGGCTGGCTCTTCACCGATTTACCGCACTACAAGGGAATGAATGCGCCTTCAAAACCGCATGCCGTGGTTGCCGCGCTCCCCTCTGGCGCTCTCCGCCGTGAACTCCCCGCGAA
>NW_010429288.1:0-210 GCF_000710305.1 Buceros rhinoceros silvestris
CTTGCTGGAACCCACCGGTCCTACAAGAAGCCCAGAGGTATCTGTTGCTCTGCGCACTGCAGAGCTTTGCCCCTGCGACAGGCTAGTCCTCCCCTAAGGTCTCTGGTTTGGGTTTCTGCACACTGACAAGTAGCTTGCAGTTGCTCGATGCCCCTTTGGGGCATTAGTTACAGGCTGGGTCTGCCCAGAACCGACAGATGTGTCGCCGGC
>NW_010429288.1:296-13301 GCF_000710305.1 Buceros rhinoceros silvestris
CAGGCTGGCTCTGCCCAGACCAGACAGATGTGTCGCTGCTGCTCCTGCTTCCACAGGGTATATAGGCTGGTTATTTTTGCAGCTGGGACATGTTCAGCCTCACACAGGAACCTGGAAAATGCCATTCCTAAAGGGACGGCTCCTGTGAGGAGGCACAGCTCTGCAGAGGAGGAACACGAGCACACGGCTGGAGTGAGAGCAGACCAATACGAGGGGCTCCGCAGGGTATGAAAGTCCCAACCACACATCAGAAACGAAACAAAACTATTTCTCCAGCTAGCAGCACCCTTGGCCCTCTGCTTTGGCATTGAAGCTTATACATGCCAAGCCAGATACACATTATACTTGCCCAAGTGTGGGAAGTCCTGTGCATGCTCCTGTTATTTGCTTCAGCATGAAGCCCTGACACTGGTTTTTCGACAAGAGCAGATTTCTTCACCTTTCTGTATGACACACTTGCAGAGGTAACACAGCCCTATGAATTTAATCCTACTGACAGCAGGCTTCCACGTTACTGGTACCAGACCCCTGCACGCTCCTAGCAGTGCGCAGCCCCGGAGCAGCGCCGGCCGGCGCAGGGCTGTGCACGCACCTGCCCCCTGTGCAATGTGTGTGGGTATTTGAACTAAAGGAGAGGTAAAAAAAAAAACCAACAAATTCAAGAAGCAGCCGATGCTCAGCTGGAAAAACACAAAGTGCCAAGAACAGCAAAGCCAATCAATACTAATCACAACCCCAGAAGCGGGCAAGGAAAGCGTGAACCGTTTCGGCCTGCCCCCTGCATGCTCACCCACTGGGGAAAACATAGTCCCCCGGAGGGGGGATTTCACCCCTTCCCTGCTCCACCCTACATTCCCCCACCAAAAAGCTTTACAGAGTGCAAGTCCCTCAGGCTCCTGTGTCGGTCAGAAACTCAGCAAAGGGGAGAGCGGGTCTCTGCACAGAGGAACAGTTCTTCTGGCAACGAGCTGGCACCTGAGGAAAGTTCTTTATGCTATGAAAGGTTCTCCTGACCTCCCCTCCTCTCCAAAGCTTTATACTTTGTGTCCCCCTTTCTCTCCCACTTGCAGCCTCAGCCTTAGCCTGCTCCTCCTTTCCTCTCTTCTCAAGTTTCCAACACCATCCCAGCTTCCTCCTCCACTTTGTCCCCTGCCAAACCTCCTGTGCCTCGGTCAGCTCCCCCATACCCCCTTCCCAGCTCTCCCCTCAGTCCCTGAGGGCCTACCACCCTCGGCTGGCAGAGAACGCTGTGCTGCCCAGGGGTCCAGCATCACCACGGATCAGCGACCAAGATGAAGAGGGGAAACATGAAACCTGCCTGGGAAAAGGTGCGAGCTCTCCCTTCTCCTGTTCTTGCACACTCCTCACCCAGACTGTAGGAATTTGGGGAGTTTCACCGTAGCAGCAGAGAGGTCAGCAGGAGTTGAAGGTTTTCACATCATATATATCACTCTATATGGTCCTGTCTATAGTGAGCGCTAAATATAGCCAAGCCAAACCTGGAGGTGACTTCAGTGCTGTGAAGCAGGGACATCGGCCATGGCACAGGCACCCTCCACTACCTCAAAGCAATACAGATGGTGTCAACGGCCACAATCCAAAACTGAGGATGCCTGCGAACCCTTTGTCCTCCCACTGCTGAGAGTAAGAGCCAAGTTCTCTCTCTCGCCTTCTCCCTCTCAGGTGTCCATAACAGCTCCTTCTTTTGAGTGATGACCAATCAAAATAAGGCAGCATTTTCTAGCTTCAAGTCCCTGCTTCCATGAGGTGCTGGACACTCTCACCTACAGCATGCCAGCATCTCTTTCAGCATAGCTGCTAAAACTTAAACAGTGGAGAAGCGCTGAATAGAAGGGGAAAGTCTCTTGTGTGGGTCAGAATAATTAGACTGAGCTCAAATTGGCTTTAGGCATCTGCTCCTGCCTCTGAGCAAAATCAAGCCACGCTGCTTCCATCAGCATCTCTCCACCGTTAGCCCTACCCTGCAGAACAGAGGGGACCAGATACTGCCTCGTATAGGGCATCTCTGGGAACAAGGCTTGCTTCAACAGAAGCCATAAAGCCTCCTTATCCAGCTATCATTAAAGCCAAGAGAAAAGAGGCCAGACAGAGAGATTGAGATGAGCCATTTCCCCAACAAACTTGCTTCCCTTTTTCATTCGCTCCTTTCTTTTTTTTCCCCCTTTAACTGTCATTAAAATAACAAGTTTCTGTTACAGTCTAAACATTCCCACATTGTATAAAGGGTTATGTTACACTAGAGTCACTGCCGGGCCCAGTGTTTGCACAGAAACCTCACTGCAGGTCCCCCCTCCTGACGAAGTGACTTATTAAAGTTTAAACAGTAATTAACAGAACAATAAAAATAAAGGGATGTTTGGGGAGTCGTAGTGCACACAGGGTTTTTGGCAGTGCCAGCACTTTTCAGTGCCCTGCGCTGGCAGAAAAAACGGCTGCAGAACCAGTGGGAGAGATCGTGTGTGCGAAGCCAGGAAGGGGCTGCGGCAAGGCGAGGTGTGATCCCAGCCCCAGCGCGAGGGTGTGGAGCACAGACAGCAGGACATGAGGGAAGGGTACAAGGCGACCACGGAAAGGATGCCAAAGGGTCACTTGGCAGGAGGCTGAGTCGGATTTGGTGCGCGCTACCAGCCCTGCACGCACCACGTGCCACACAGCACCGAGATCCTCCACTGCTGTTCTCCGATGCTGCGGAGGGGGCCTGGACAAGCCTCCAAAACCAGAGTTTGGGGAATTGTGTCTCTGGAACCAGACCTGGGCTTTGGGGAAGGAGGTCCTTTACTTTAAAAGAAAGTGGCAGAGAGAAAACAGCAACCACAGAGTAACCCCCTGAGAAAATCTCACAACAGGGAGAGAGTCCACAGGAGACCCCAAGAGAGCTTTAAAAACAGACAGGAGAAGACTTTGTGTAGGGACCGATCCTGCCCTGGCCCTGTGCAGGTGTGGGGAGCTCTGAGCTGCAGATCTAACGGTGTGTTGGCAATTCTGGGGTCATTCCCTTCCAAAATGCAGGCAGAGCCAAGGCCACAGGGCCAAACACTAGAGGCTAACTCGCTGTGCAGGACCACCACCAGAGCAGAGTGTTCCCAGAACATGAAATTGGCTCATGAGGGCTCCCATTAGAGAAGCAAACCTGCTTTTCCTCTCTTTTGTTCCCATCCCAGTTGCCTGCCTTGCTCTAGAGCATGTGGGCACAGTTTAAGCTTAGGTTGTCGGCCCTCCCTATTACCCAACATGCAGCAATGCAGAAAGATCTCATTTGAAGATATTTTTGGTGCCTATTGTGACTATTCTCCAATGTTTGCCTCAGTAGCTCACAGAGCTAGTTGGCTCTAGCCCTGATGGGTGACTCAGTATACATAGCATTGTGCAGTCCCATGTTTGCTAAATCTCTGCCAGTACAACTGCTCCGTTTGCAAATAAAAAGACAGCTCCGTAAGGGTGTATCTCCCGTGCAACGTGAACTCGGGGAGTGCTGCCTTGAGCCCTTTCCCACAAAGCCCTCCCCCAAGTTTGGTACTTTGTACCCTGGGCTGGCCCAGCCGAGGAGCAGCGTGGCTCTGCCCAGGCTGGGGAGCTGCCCCACTGCTGCAACAACGCATGTGAAGACTGTCCAGCACCAGTTGCTCCCAGTCTGTCACACCTTCCCTTCCCTCCTCTGCCAGAGTGCAGGAGGATGAAACTCTCCCAGACTCCGCTGCTGACAGAGTCTGCAGCAGCTCTGTGAACGACCACAGGAGATGCCCCCAGAATTCTCAGTATCACATCAATAAGAGTCACCAAAGTGAGGACACTGGGACCCAGCGTGCCTGCTCACACCTCCCGCAGGCTAACCTGCTAGCTCAGAGTCATGCACTAGTCCTCAAGTTCATTCTGCAATGAAAATATACTCCAAATGCCACAGTCTTGGCTTTAGAGCTATCCATGAAGCTGATTCCTCCTCTTCAAATTCCCTTACTAGTAAGGAGGACTCTGCCTTCCCCCCGTACTGGGCACTGGTGAGACCACACCTTCAACAGTTTTGGGCCCCTCACTACAAGAATGACACTGAAGGGGCTGGAGCATCTCCAGAGAAGGGCAACGAAGCTCGTGCAGGGTCTGGAACACAATGCGCTGAGGAGCGGCTGAGGGACCTGGGGGGGTGAGCCCGGAGCAAAGGAGGCTTTGGGGAGACCTTCTGGCTCTGACAACTCCCTGACAGGAGAGTGGAGAGAGGGGGCGGTCAGTGTCTTCTCCCCAGGAACAAGTGACAGGATGACAGGAAACAGCCTCAAGTTGCACCAGGGGAGGTTGAGGTTGGCCCTGAGGAACAGTATTTTCCCTCAAAGGGCTGTGAAGCCCTGGCCCAGGCTGCCCAGGGCAGCGGCGGAGTCCTCGTCCCTGGAGGGGTTTCCCGGCCATGTGGAGGTGGTGTTGAGGGACAGGGGTTAGTGGGGACCTGGTGGTGCTGGGGGAATGGGGGGACTCGATGAGCTTAAAGGTCTTTTCCAACCAAAATGGTATATAAATTTAGCCTAGGTTTCAAAGGTGCTGGTTTAATAAGCTGCGAGGTGAGCCTGCACTGACAGCAACAGCCCTGCAAACGACTGCCAGGGCCGCAGGTAGGCATATCAGGGTTCAGAGTTACTGAAACCAAGACCTGGGCGACCTCAGTGATTTTACTGCATTCTGGTGTAAACTGATGAACTGACATGGTGCTCCAGGAAGGATGTGAGATGGAAGGAAGAGAGGAGGAGAGGGTAAGTAGGAGACATACTGATGCCCCTTTCCCTGACACCTGTGATTTGACTGGGCCTCAGCAGATGAGCTGCAAGTGTGACACATGGTTTTCCATGCCTCCCTTGCTGCCCCGCACCCCGTTCAGCACCCTGCTTCACTGCTCAAGATGTCTTCACAAAAACCAGTCCTGAATCCTCATGAGGTCCCTGAGGTGCCACAGCCAGGGAGGTAAATGGGATGACAGATACATCACCAAACACAATCCTGTTTGACCAGCAACACTAAGGCCCTTTATCCTGAAACCTTCTACTGCAGCATTTTTATTTTCTCGGTGGCTTCTCTGCCTCTATGGGAAATTAAGAGTAACTGGCTTGTTCAGACTTGCCCTTGGAGACAGTTTCTACAGAAAGCCACTGCATCCATTGCAAGTCAGGCAGGGCAACCTCTGCCTGAAACCCCCTGTTCAGCTGAGCCGCTGGTTCTGCCTTTTTCTTCCCCTTGCTGCCCCAAGGCAGCCCGATGCAGGGAACAGGAACCAGGATCCAGTGCTGGAGCAAGGTGCTGTCTGAGAGTCAGCGGCTCCACAGCCTGAACTGCCTCCCCAGGAAAGGCAGGTACAGATGTCTGCCCTGTCTTGCTCCTGGAGATCTCTTTGCACATTCCCAAGGCTTCTCCGAGCTGACATGAGCTGAGCTACCAGTCTGCTTTCTGAAGGACTCTCCTGCCCCACAGACTGAGGATAAGCAGCTCATCTTCAGTCCTGAGCACAAGCAAGCAAAATCAACACGTCAGATATACCAGTCACTCTCAGCCTAGTGCCTCAGTTCTCCTCTTCCAGACCCACCAGGCTCGATTCCTCTCTGACTGCTCTTATGCTAATGTCACTCTGCTAAGAATTATTTTCCTAGCTGACACTACGTCAGTGACAGCAGAACTGAGAATCCCACTGCCACTCACATCAAACTGACAGAAAAAGACACACCATCCAGTCTAAACTTTTCATCCCATTCACCCAGCTACAGCCTGTTTTCCAGCTCCGGGCTGTGCTGGAGTCAGGGTCTCCAGACTCCTCTGCAGTGAGACTGGCAGTGCTTGAGAGAGGAGATGTGCTGAACAGGTACAAGTAGGTGCAAACAGAACAACAGAAGGCGCCCCCAGGTCAGCACTCACGTGCATTTTCCTCGGCCATGTCTGAGGAGACTTGGAGTCAGAACAGAGCACAGCTTTGCATGGGGGTCTCACACACTTTCACAATGCAGAAAGACTGTCCTGTGCACTTCCTTTTCCAACACGTCGTCAGGATGCCTCTACAGCAATGCCAGTAACTGCCTGTGGGGAACGTTATGGTAGAAAATTATCTACTGCACTCTTAATCATCTGGTCTTGCAATCTACAGAAGGAAATAGGAGCAGCCAGCACAGTATGACCCTTCTTCCAGACACCACTGACTTTAGATACCATTATCAGTGGAGGCCTGGTCCACATCCCAGAACTCAAGCTCTCGTTTGGTTAACAGGCCATGAAATTATTTAGACTATTCTTGATATTACATTCTGTTATATTTGTAATTAACACAGAAGATCAGCAGTGCTACATCCTGCAACCTCCGTATTTTGCTGAATACAGAGGAGACTGAGCGCTTAGAAGCACTTAGTCTTCACCTACTCAGCTTCTGTTAGGTTTATGGGAAGCCAACACTTCACAGCAGACGTGTCCCACAAAGAAAGGGATCAATATTGCCAGAGATTTTAACCTGAATATATGTAAAATACAGTATGGGAACCAGCACTCTAAAACCGGGACTTGCCTCCTTTTTTTTTTTTTGGAAAGGATTTTTAAAAAAAAGAAAAAATTCTCCCAGCACAACAAGCATTCATTTTAACCTGAATATATGTAAAATACAGTATGGGAACCAGCACTCTAAAACCGGGACTTGCCTCCTTTTTTTTTTTTTGGAAAGGACTTTTAAACAAAAGAAACAATTCTGCCAGCACACCAAGCATTCAGCACTATCTTCAATCAGGGAAGCCTAATTATACCCATTATACTGATGAGGAAGCACTGGCATAAAGCTACAGATACAAAGGGAACCAGTGGAAATAAACCCAGGAATCATGGTGGCGAGCTCATCACCCCTCTCAGCACAGCCGCACGTGGCCAGTCGTGGACTAGACCATGCCCTACCCATGTGCAGCAGGTGACAGAGCTGGTGAGGTACCCTCCACACATCCACTTAACCAGGTAAAAGTTTCAGTCCCAGTGCTGCGATGGTTTGGAGTGCTCTGGGACACTCAGGGCACAGGTCACATAAGCTGGCCCACGAAGGCCAGTCACTCAGCTCACAGTATCAGAGACAGATTGATGGGCTGTGGACATGCAACAGCCAGAGCATCGGGTCTGAGCCGCCAAGATACCCCGCAACCACGCAGCCCATGAGAGCTGAATTGACTTCCCTGCACGTGGATCCTCGCAGCAAGGGCCAGCCTGATCCCTCTCTGTATTAATGATGCCCGAGCACGTAAAGCCCAGAGATTTTCCCTGGCACCAGGGACCAGCACTTGCCCTGCACTCTCCTTGCCAGGTACTGGGCGCTCGGTCTAAGAAAGGCTGCAGAACCCCTTGGGATTGAGAGTCATTACATAAACAACACAATAGGATCACGGGCTCTAATTGTAAAAGTGCCTGAGGTCTTGGCACTGAAGTCCCTCTCAGCGAAGGCCTCTAAATGGAGACCCAAACAAAACAAACAAAAGCCCCAACTCTGTCAGCACTTAATGAACAATAATAAATAATAAATAATAACCCTAAGAGCCAACCTAGCAAGACAGATGTGAGGCAGCAGGGCAGCTGAGGAAACACTGACCCTGCAGCAGTTGCCCTCCTGTTTCCAGGACACTGAGCTCAGGTCAGCAGGTACTTGCAGGGTTGGGTCCAGAGGTGGGAACCTGGATCTCTGTCAAGAGGGTGCACCCCCTGGTAAGATGTGTTAGAGCTGCAGCCTTCGCATGTCCCTGGGCCACGACCTTCACCTGCTGAGCGAGCAGACACATACACCAAGTCACACCTAGCTCTTCCTTGCTGCAGGATCTCTTTCTACGTGCTGAAGGCAAAAAAGAAGCAGATGGAGCTGAGCAAGGGAATCCAGATAGGTGCGAGCCCGGAGAAGCCTCTCCCCAGCATCTTCACAGGCTCAACTCAGAGTCTCCCGCCTGTTCTATGCAAGCTGAGCTCCCGGCAGGACAGTGGGAAGGCTGCCTGGCAGGAACAGGGGCTGGAACAAAGAGCCTAATTTAAGTATTTTTATAACTCGGTACTTGTGACAGTGGGTTTAGCCGTTGCCCGCCATCTGGAATAAAGAATTACAGCACCTCCCCTAATCCTATATTGGCTAAACCCTAAAGCTGGTTATGGTGCAAGGATGAGGCAGCAGGTTGGGAGGAGGCAGTGATGGGAAGGTGGGGGTAGAGAAGGGACCACAGGAAAATTCTCAAACTTATTTCTTCTCCCTGCGAGGTGCTGGGTGGTCCCAGATGTGTCAGAAGTATTTTTGCTAGGAATCAAGAGAAGACAGAATGAAGAAAAGGGAGGAGAAGGGAGACAAGGAGTCCTCCATGACCACACAGTCGCAGACACCACACACACACGCTCTCACACACGCACGCTGAGGCTTACTGGTCCGCGCAGGGCTGTCAGGTAAATTAGATCTGAAAGCTGACAATTTCTGACCATATTTCCTTGATTATTTCAAACAAATGCACACCAGCCGCTGTAAGGAGATTAAAGTGACATAAACGTCCCGAGTGGGAGGAGGGAGGGCAGAGAATTCAGGTCACCCCCATCCGTCCCCCATTTGACAGCCGCTATATCGCTATCCAATCCAATAAAAAAATCCCCCCCTTTTGCTTTAATTAATTTTACAGCTAGCTTGCTTAATTACTTTCAATCAAAATCCTCCTGCCATCGCAAAATTAGAGATGGTTGAGCTCCATTAGCCTAAATTCTTCATTTCCATATAGAAAGAGGCTCCCTCGGCAAAGCCAACAGGGCTCCCTCCTATTCAAGCCACCATCAGACCGAGGCCTGTCCCTCTGTCTGTCTCCAGTTCCTTGGGAAAAGTGGGGGTGGGAGGAAGGACACAGCCTTATTCCCACCATCCCCTTTCAAAAAGCATCTCTTTGAGAGCCTTGGACACAGGAGACCTCTCTGCTCACAGCAAAGGCTGCAAGAGGCGAGAAGGACAACCTGCCCTCATGGCCTTGCGCTGGGACGAGCATTTCCACGGCAGCATGAGGGAGCTGGGTCAGCAGACACCCTCCTTTCTGCTGGGCTTTCTGCTGCCAGCACTGGGATGGGATCTGGAAGGGACATCTCTCCTGCTAGGGCTGGACCAAGGGCAGCTGCAGTCATCCCACACAGGCGTGCAGGCATCGCTAACTTGAACTGGTCTCTGCCGGACACATGGAAAGAACATTGAGGGGACACAGGGGCAGATCATTTTACATCTGCCTGCTGCAGGGTTTGGTACCTTCCTTGGGAGCATCTGGCACTAGCCACTGTCAGAAATATGACACTGTGGACCATGGAGCTGTTACATTCCTGTAGCTCCTGTAGGCATCATTAGCACCTCTCCTGCAAACACAAATCGTGAACTAACCCATTTTGGGCTGATCTAAGAGCAGTCCCAAAAGGTCTCATGTCCATGAAACCTCCTCAGAAGCTCAGGGAGTGGCAGCAACAAAGCCATACAGAGTGGGAAAGGAGACAAGAATCCCAAGCAGGCGGAGAGGATGGGTGCAGGAAGAAACCTGGAAAGAGCTGGATATGCTGGGAGTGAAGGAGGAGAACTAGGACTGCAGGAGCTGGAAAGAATTACCCAGATGCTGCAGCGTGCTTCCCTCCCATTTTCACCAATTTCCTATGGTCTCCTCCTTTCCCATCTCCCCACACTTCTTGCAGAGCAATGGTCTTCATGGGATGTTACACATGCTCACCACTCTGTGCAGGTACGGAGCCCTGGGAACCAACTCCATTGTTTAACCCGGCCAGCAGAGCTCAGCCCCTGCTCCCTCCTCCCGCGACCTGCCCAGGCCACACAAACACCTAACCTGGAGCTGCAGGAAGGTCACACCAGCACCCCGGTCTCCACACCTTCCCACCCTTCAGAAAGCTCAAGGGGATTCATAAGCACAAGGAGCCCCGCTATGCCCCAGCTCTGGGGAAAACAGGTCAAACCCTTGCTTCTTTAGAACAAAATGAAGAAGAGACAAACACAGACCTATTTTGTTTATAAGCTTAAAACTGAATCCAATGGCGCATCTACCTGGGGATTTTAGATTAAATGGTTTAAGAAACTCAAATAGGCTTTTTAATCCGGTCAAATAAAAAGAGCCCCAAAGAAGCAAAGAATTCACCCTGCCGAGCCTCATGCCTGTGAAGACAGCCAGGCAAGAACGGCTTTCTTACTCCCTGCGACTCCTCCCCACCCTGGCATGGGACATCATGTATGTGCCAAAATCTGGAAGCTCAGGATACACCCTGTTCAGGACCAGAGCAGACTTCACTTTCCCATGGGCGACCCACTTCTATCATGGTTTATAACACTTCCTTCATCCTTTCTGACTTCTCTATGCTGTTCATCTGGGCCCTTCCCCCTAATACCTGGCAGGCTGTGTGAGCACAGTGCCAGCCCTGGTTACACCGCCAGAGCCAGCCAAAAGCAATCCAAGAGAAGGCACCGAAACCCCTAATCCCCATTCACACACACATCCATTCACCGTCTCTCATACAAACTACCTCCCTGAACGCTTCACAAGAGATGGGCAACAAGATGAGGGGCTGAGCAGCCACAAGCTCGCAAGATGCAGGAGGGGGACTGTCAGGGTCTGAGACAGGGCGCTCCTGCAGAGCGCAGCAGCCAGCCAGCCAGCCAGCCGAGGTCTGACGGACAGAAACCAGTGCTACATGGACTTGGGGAGGATGACAAACATCTGGAGCTGAATCCTGACAAAGAGCAAGGAGCAAAGGGGCTCATTTCTCTGCTAGATGACCACTTCTCCAGGACTTCCAGCTTCCTGCCTTCCCCCAGTATTGCATCCTGACTTCTCCCAATATCGCATCTCACCAACTTTCCAACAGAAACTGTCTTCTATCCCCCACCGCTGCTGTTCAACTCCGGAAATGCTCAGAACCAGCCTTCCCCTGCATATGCTCTGCAATAAAATTCCCGACTTGTGTCTCGCCTGCTCCAATGCTCAGAGCAGCTGGGACAATAGAACAGAGAGGCCCTAAATCCACCAGACTCACCCTAAATAGCAATGGCCCATAATTTCGCCTGACATTCAGGAGCTTGTTATTCTTTCCCCTCATCGCCTGGCTGGAGCTGTTCAGACCCATCAGTGTTATTCTATGCATTAAACGGGAAAAAAAACAACTCAACAACAACCCAGAGAGTTTCCAAGCCTGCCTGGCAAGGGCTGAAGGGGCGGCATCCCCAGCTGTGCTGGCAGTGGGGAAAGAGGAAGAATCGATGCCTCAAACCCAGACCCATCCTCTCTGCAGGGGAACAGCAACGAGTGGGTCCTGCTGAGACCCCCAGCAGAAACACACACTTACTTACCCTTTTCTCTGCTTCCAGCCCTAGCAAGGGAGCTGCAATCTCTCCCAGCCCTTCCAGCCTCCCACCTGATGCCCAGGAAGGCTGCTGCACACTCCTCCCCACCACCCGGGAGTGGGGAGCTTTAACCACGACAGTTTGGGGATTGGGTTTTTGTTTTTTTTCCAGGCTGGCTCCAGCTGATTAAGGACCTGCAACAGGATGTAGGGATTACAGCAAACCCTGGCTCCAGATCAGCTGGGGCACAGAGCCAAACAAGCGAGCAAGGATTGCCCCCAGCCTGGCTGCCAAACCGGCACTCGTCCTGTTGGGAGGCTGCAAGGGTTGGAGCTCTCCGCTGGAACAAGGCCCTTGCCCTTGCTGGCTCTCCTGGGGAATGGCCTGAAGCCCACACTGTCAAATATGCCCACATGAAGGGCAGGGTTGTGAGGACAAGGCATCTGTGGCTTACAGGGCTTGCTGAAGAGAGGAAAATTCCTTACGGGCTCACTCCTCATGCCTTCACCCCAGGCAAAACAGAGGCGTGAGGGGCAAGCGCATCCCCACCTCCTGTCCTGAGCAGCAGGAGCAGCAGGGCATCTCCAATACCCCGTGATTCCCCCATCCCTCTGCCAGGGTCTGCAGCATGTGGAGCTTCTACCGGGTATCCTGGAATAACACATGGCAAAATACTCTGTGCTGAGTTTTTAATCCAGGGAGAAGTGATCAGAGAAGGCAATAATCTCAGTTGGCACACAGAGCACAGCAGGATCTTGCTTCTGGGGAGGCATCAAGAGCAGAATTAGCTTCAAGGAGACTCTGGGGCTTTTTTTTCTTCTGCTAACACTGATCCCTGCCTGGACCAGCAGCAGCAGCAGCCCCCAGCATCTTTCTAAAGTGCCTGTCACTGCAATATCCAACTGCTGTTGACCCCTAGGCAACATCCCCCCATGCCTGGGCTTTCCAGGTCCCTCTTGGACCAGAGCAAGAGGGACGGCAGCAGTGAGAGCAGCTCTCCTGCCCTGACCTGGAGCTGTGAGCCTCAAGTCCTGTTTTAATCAGGTCTGGCAGAGCTGCTGCCTCGTTTCCCAGCCTGCCACCTTGGAGGGATAATTTGCCAGCACTTTCTCAGAGAGCTCTGTGGAAGCACTTTGCACAGCCTGAGTACGCCTTTCCTTCATGGCCAAATCCTGCAAGCTTCATACTGGCACGATTCCCTCTCCTAGTGACCCCCAGGCTCTGTCTGAGCAAAGGAGATCGTGAAGATGCCAGGATTTGGTCCTCTTTTCCAAACGCTCCCTGGCAAGACCTGGCAGTAAGAAGGGGAAGCTGCTTGAAGTAGCAGGAGGGAGTGGAAAACTGTCTGGCAGCAGCAGCGCAGAGACTTCTTAGTGCTGCCCACCAGACTCATCGTAGCAGAGAAACTCTGGAGTCAGCTCCTGCCGGCCTGGGGCTGCGGGGGGAAGGCAGGAGTTGATATTGCAGGCAAAGGCCACTGGGATACCATTGAAAGCTGCTAAATATGACCAGGTTAGCACTTTAGTCTTTAATGGCAGGTCACCATTAATAAAACCAGGGCCCCAGGGTGCAGTACAAAACCTCCCTCCCCCCTCCCCGAAATACTCCTTTCATTAACTTCACTGTGCGCAGCGCTCGGCACCTGTCAGAGGTCCGGC
>NW_010429288.1:13458-28477 GCF_000710305.1 Buceros rhinoceros silvestris
GGGCTGGCAGGGGTTAAGAACGCCTTACGGGAGAGCTACCCACTCTCTCCTGACACGATGACAGAGCAGGGGAAGCTGCCCCCCCAGCACCCCTCTCCTCCCCCGCACCCCTCTCCTCCCCACTGCTCTCCTCTGCCTCCAGTTCTCCCAGTTCATGCTGGAGACCAGCCCATGGCTTTTGGACCCTGGGAAGCCTTAGGAGTGGGGAAGAAGCACTGTCCCAGCCCATGTCAAGGGGCTGAGTGCTGGTGACGGACAGCCAGCGATGTGTCCCCTAACCCCAGCTCCGGCACACCCTCCCTTTCCGGCCTTCAGGAAGTCACTTCACGTCCCCGTGCCTTGCTTTCCCCATCTGTGCTGGAGACCAGCCCATGGCTTTTGGACCCTGGGAAGCCTTAGGAGTGGGGAAGAAGCACTGTCCCAGCCCATGTCAAGGGGCTGAGTGCTGGTGACGGACAGCCAGCGATGTGTCCCCTAACCCCAGCTCCGGCACACCCTCCCTTTCCGGCCTTCAGGAAGTCACTTCACGTCCCCGTGCCTTGCTTTCCCCATCTGCGGGAAGATGACAGCAGCACTGATGGCCACCGCAGGGAGGAAGGGCAGAGGGGAGTTACTTTGGATCCAGGCGGGGAAGAAGCCTGTGTTGAACAGAAAGACCATGCAAACAACAAAGGACAAGTCCTAGTCTCTGGGATCCTTGACTGACCCACAGGATTGCCCCAGTACACAAAAGGGTGAACTTGGCCGTTGCAAAGGGTAAGCGGCAGAGGGGTGCCAGTGGAGCCAGTGCAGGGGGTGACCACTCCAGCTCTGCACGAGCTGCGCGCGCTCTGTGGCCTCACACACGCTGTCCAGTTCCTGCGCAGCACAGAGGACAGGGAAGGACAAGGTGAGAGGAGAGCGTAAGGACGGAGCTTTGCTCCACCTGCCTTGACTGTGATGCTGGTCATTTCCTGGAGGGACGGTGGGAGGGGAGGAGGGACAAATGGATGTCCCAGCTGCCAAAAATCCCATACCAAGCTTCTATCGATCTGCCCTACTTGGCAACTCACGCTGCAGCTACCGTCTGTGGTGCTGGATCAATAAGACCTGGGTGGACAGGGAGAGAGAGATACTTCTCTGGGAAGGCGGGTCTGCAGAGGGAAGTATTTTAATTTTTAGAGTGACTGCAGAGTCAAGGAAGAGAAAACACTGAGACTGAAGCTGCAGTTTAGTTTGGACTCATTTCAAAGACCTGCTGAGCCCTTTAGACTGGTGACCTCCTGCACTTAGTGACCTCCTGCATATGGGAGCTGCCCCAGCCCCTGTCCTGCCTGTCCACCTACAAGAGCCTCTTGCTTGCCCTGGATGTTGGCTACAGCAATGGGCCAGTAAGCCACCAACACACGGCACAGACAGCATGAGCATGGTAATTCTCCGGGAGCTCCCTACGGATCCTCCCCAGGGACCTGGGGAGAGGCAGAGACTCCTGCAGCTGGAGGAGAAGGAATCACCATGCAGCTCAAAAAGCCTCTGAAGAAGCCTCAAGTGTCCAAGTGCCACTTTGTAATGGCTTTTGCAGAGCGATTGTCACTGAGGCCAGCCAGATGGGGAACGTTCAGACCCTGGTGCTGGTAGCCAGGCTGATCTGGCAGAGAAGACAGGCTCTGACGGGCCAGCCCACGCAATTTTCATCCCGCCAAGTGGAAAGCATGAGGCATTGCCCCCTGGCCTCTCCGTGGAGGAGATCTCAACCTGACAAGACACAGTGAGCCAGGCAGGTCATGGACTGGGGAACAGATGACCTCCACTGAACCCTTCTATCCTCCTGTGCCTGGAAACCACTTTCTCAAGTTCAGATCATGAACCAAGCCATGACTACCGAGCCCTAGAGACCAGGTAACCTGCTGATACGGAGGACAGCTCCATGTCTGAATGTTCTGGTCACCCCGGCATTATCCTGATTCTGTGCCCACGACCCCATCAGGAGAAGACAGCAGAGGCAAACGAGAGCAGGGTTTTTCTAACACAGAAGGCTGCTGGCTAGGGCCAGCTCCGTGGCTCCATTCCTAAAGCCAGTAGCCGGCACAGCCCGTCAGCTCCAATGAGAGCTGGCTGCAAGGGGGACAGTGCATTGGGTGTCACCTCCAAATGCCCTTTGGATAGATATGTGTGTGTGTGTATCTGCAGTTGTTCCAACGTTTCTTGCTCAGCAGAACAACTGTTGCAGTCCTTTTAGTACAAACCCAGCAACTGTTCCCAAAAGTGCAGCCTCCTCAGCTCCTGTCCTTAAAAAAAACCCCAACAACCAATCTCCAAAACGGCAGCTTCTGAGTCAGGGCAAAAATGTTATTAACAAAAACATCACTCAGGGGTGGGACACCTGCTCCCTGACAAGCAACTGGCCTGGCTGTCCATGGTTAGCATATTACATCAGGCCCCAAAAAGAGAAAGAGGAGGGAGGGAGAAGGGGAGAGAGTGGAAAAGAACAGAGGGAGGATGACAGCAGAAGGGAGTAACAAAGACAAAGAAGAGCAAGAGAGGGGAAGCACAGAAGAAAAGAGCAAGTGCGAGCGCATGTGAGAGACAGTGCAGGAGAGAGCGAGAGCGTGTGGGGGAGAGCAGGAGAGTGTGCGGAAAGTGGCGGTGTGCGTGCAATGAAGTGTGGGAGTGCGTATGTGTGAGAAAGACTGCGGCGTGTATGCATATGGCAGAGACCAGAGTCAAGGGGAGGAAGAGAAGAGTAAGGAAGGGGGAATGATGCCATGACAAGCAAAAAAGCTTGGAAAAGTGTAACAAGAAAATAGGGAGGAAGAGAGAACAAAAGAAAAAGTGAAGGCCATCAAACAAATGAGCCTGGTAAAGCAGGGGAGCAAAGATAAGGGGAGGGAGAGAGGTATGGGAAGAGGAGGCACTTGGGACAGGGCAGAGCCAGGGTGAGGGTCAGGAAGAGAGGAGAGGGGAAGGGAGAAGGGGACAGAAGGGGAAAAAGGAATAAAAGAAATAAACAGGGGGTAGGGAGAGAAAGATGTCTATTAAAAACCTCAGTGCATAACACAAAATGTCAGGGTTTATAGCTTCATTCTTGGCATTGCTGGTACTGAGAACCCCACACAGAAATGTCACCGCTTGTCATGTTTAATCACCTGCTATTTGTTAACACCTTCGCTGCAAGGAGTCTGCCCCTCACCCCTTGCAGACTTTCCTTTCAGAGAATAAACAGCGAAAACATGCCTCTGCTTTTCCGTGCTCATTGGAGAGCTTCAGCTGAACCCAGAGCCAGAGAGGAGAGGCCGGGCAGGGCAGGCACACGGGGCACAGCCGTTTGCTTTCCAGATAGGGCTTTCAGCCCAGGGTAGGGCTCCGGCAGGCTGCAAGGTCCCTGGCGAAGCATCGTGGGGGAGGCAGAGGATGTGCATACACACAGAGGATGCTCCCAGGAGGGCACGACAATGCTAGGGGCAGCGGGGAGCAGGTGAGTGAGGCGGGTTTGGGGGGAGAATGACTTCAGGGCAGAGAAAGGAGACGGGAGTGAGACGGGAAGGCTGGGCTCAGCCAACAAACACGTGTTGGTAAATCCAGGTGCACGGGGCAGTGAGAGTGAGGGCGAGGGCAGGGAACAGCAGGGTACCGGGCCCTTCTGCCACTGCATACACTCCCTGTGCTCCCACCCAGCTTGTGTCCTATGCCAAACACACAGAAATAAAACCTCTGAAATCCAGGCAAGTCTGGAATTCTCCAATCTGTTTGCTTGAACAGCAACTGTCACATAAAAGCAAACATCCAAAGCTATTAAACATACAGTTACAGTCCCTTGCCCTGGCATCTGCACTGGTGACTTTGCTCTAGTTCCTCCCAAAGCCTTGGACTAATGGTTTTTATTTATGCTGGATTTCCCCTGTGTCAGGCACTTGTGCCCCCACTGTCTGCACTTCCCACCCGCTGCACACTGTCTGTCTGACATCATGTTGCACTGCTATAGAAATTATTTTGAGGTCACCACTAGACAAGACTTTTCCCTACTATTTCACACACTCCAACTGGAAAGAAATCAAAACCAGCTCTCCTCCGTACCGCAGAGCTCTCCCATACGAGCCATGAAAATCTAATTCTACAATTTTCAGGCTTCTTTCAGGAAAGAAAGAAATTACTCCCCCACCTAAATGAAGAGAAATTTAAAGATGTGTATGTGAAGATCATTAGTGCAGCTATTTTCTTTTAGCCGAAGAATGGTAATCAGCACTGTTCCAACACAAATGAGGGCTCAGCTTCGGCATGGTCCTCGCCCCACACTCTGAAATGCTTATGTCAGAGTGCAGTGTTCTTGCAGTGCTGAGCCAGAGAAGTTAGATTTCCCCTCTTGAAAATGAAGACAATTTGGGGAGCTGAAGAAATTACAATACAATGAGCTGTAAGGGGATACTAAATGCATCCAAACTTTTCCCCACGCATTCAAACAACAAAAAACTAGCAGAAGCCATTGGCTGCCTGGAGACCAGTGCAAGGGTTTCTGTTCCAGCACCCCATGACTGCTGGGCACTGGCTCCTTGCATGCCCAGATCCCTCGTGCAGCTCAAGGAAATGGGCAGCAGAGCTGACGGCTGCAGCTGCAGGACCGAGGGGCTTCCCAGTGCTGCTGTCATCAAGATACTAAGGACATGCTAGAGGAACATCCCATACAAAAAACCACACAAACTTGCAGAAACTCAGCGCTCAGTTCTCTCCAGTCCCTACAACACCATCTTAAAATCCAGTTCAGATCATCCAGGACTAGATGTGGGACTGAACTAAAAAGCTTCAAGCCCAAACCAGGCAGTTCTGGAAACCCAAACTCCAGAGTGCACTTGGACTTCACGTCTTGGTCTGTGATAGCGACAGCAGCGTGCTTCTACCCAAATCTTCTTACACATTTTTCACACAAGAGTGTTTTCATGGTCTTCTCTGATTGAGATTCTCACTGGTTTCCAAAAGCAACTATCTACATCTCACACACCAGAGGGACCCTGTGGGTGGTGGGGAAACCTGCACTGCAGCTTCTCACCACCTGTGTGCTGAGGACAGTGGCTTTTCCTACATCTGGCATCTTTCCCAGCCACCGACAGCCTCCACAAAACTCCACAAATAAATTCAGGACCAGTTTTCAAACCTGAGAACGACTGGGCTGTGACAACTGAGTCCAACTGGCGATCGTTGGCCCCTGCGTGGGGAAGGCAGGCAGAGGCTCAGCCCAGAACTTGGGGACAGACATTTCTGCCCCTGCCCCGAAGGACTGCACGAGGACCAGGAGCCACCCCAACTCCTATTCTGGGAACAGGAACAGTACACAGAAAGGCCTCTGGCTGGCCTTTCGCCAAGGATAAAATTCACCCTTCTGAATGCAGGCCAAGATGATCTAAAGTGACTACTGACTTTTGTTGTCCAACTTGAGTCACCTTAAATGGGCCTATTTTTCAAAGTGTCAGTGCTAAGCACAGCTGAGAATCGGGACTCCTTAAGACGTCTAACACTACATGTCCAATCATCGCTTCGACAAGAGAAACCAATATTTCTCCCCTGTGTGACTTCTTCCAGTCTGGCCAGGCCTTTTATCTTTTTTTCCTCTCCCCTCCCTTCTCCTTATTCTTTTCTTTTTCAGCTTTTTATGAATTTCTCTCAGCTTTCCTCCCTCTCTCCCCCTCAAGGTCACGCGGCTCATTTCCACGTTGAATATTTACTCAGCAAGCCAGGTCCTTTCACAGGCACTCACCACAAATATGCTTTCAGATAAAGTCTGGAGAAAAGAAACTATAAACCTCGAAACAATGTCAGAAATAAATAAAAAAACATCCCAACAGGACAAACAGGGGCTGTAATGGCGCAGAATACTTCAACAGAGAAAGCTAGCGGGTAAAACCCTCTCAGAGTTAAGTTTAATCCATTTCCCATGATTATTTCCTTCCTCTCTCCTTTGCTTTTCTAAATATTTCTGTTCTGTTCAGCTGTTAGGGCTGTGCCACCTATATGAGGGAGACCGTTATATTTAACCTGTTCATCTGCAGTGAAACTCACCCTTGTTCAAAGATAAGAACCCTTCCAGCCCCTGGGCACCTGCTCCTCTACGACAGCAACCCGGCAGCTCAAACCCACCCGGAGCAGGGGAGTTCTCAGCTACGTGGTCTGCTTGTTCTCCCTAAGGCCATTACTCGCACACAGCTTGCATAAACCATCAGGTTTTATACCTGCCCTGGGTAAATCACTGCATGACCCGGCATAGCCGGAGATCACCCAAAGGAAGGTCAAACCCTGCTCCCCACTCCCAGGAATGGATGGGGCCCTTCACATCAGTGTGGTAGGAGGGAGTGGGTCCTTGCTGACCAAGTCACGTTTGGCATAACAAGGATAGAGTAACAAAAGGCTCCCACCTACCAAAACCCCTGAGGAACAGTGCCTGGAGGAAAGTGAGCTGCTCTGAAAGCAACCCCCTTCTTTTTCTCCCCACTCTAGAGTTGCTTTAGGTGGCTTAATGTTGCTGCTTTCCTTCTACAAGCCCACAGTTGAAAAACAGAAATCTGGGGATTCCTCCTAGCAGCAGTGAGGTAATTCACAGCTACGCTGCCAGCCCTCCACAGCCCTCCCCTGATTTCCAGCTACGGCTCTAAGGCACCCCCACTGCTCCCACCCGCTCCCCACCCCACAGTCGTCTGCTGGCAGCCCATGTCCTGCCACAGAGCGGAGACCTGGCTGTCCTGTTTCCATGGAGCCTGACCTTCTCCTCGAGGTTGCAGAAGTATGCCCTTCCATAAACAGACACTTAGTCTACCTAGGGAAGTCTCAAACTGCTGCTGTGATGCTCTCAGTTGTAGTGGTTTGGGTAGCTCACTGTAAATTCATCAGTGCAGTGTTTCGAACAGTTAGAGCGACTTTAGGAGCTCTGCAGAGCTGTGCTCTCCAGGGCACTGGTGCCGCCTGACACCAGTGACAGCAGGTCCCCTGGCAAGTACCATGGCAGGGCCATTGCAATGGCAAATGTTTGGGTCCACCAGCATCACAGTAACTAAACTGAAACAGCAAGTTGCAAGTTTTGTCAGGCAGTCACAACTCCTAAATAAAATATAGTTGCAAAAATACTCTGATTTCAAGTGCTTTTGGCCACTTGCACCTCTGCGTTAGCAGCACGGCCATGGTGAGAGCAGCACGCTGGTGGCAGTGACGCTGTCCTGAGTGGCAGCACACCCCACAGGAGCCGGGTAGGGTGTTGTAGAATGCGGTGCTGGCAGTCAGGCCCCTGCGGAGGTTGGGAACTGAGTCGGGTGTTAGCATACAGTGCACAGGCTCCCTGCGACCCTTCTGTCTCCCTGGCACGGCCTGTCTCGTCTCACTGAGTGCTGCTCACCCTCCCTCCCTCCCAACGCGCACATGGCTTTAATGTTTTTATTACCTGTTTGACTCGCTGCCTTATTGCTTCTCCTCTTAATGGGGCTGTAACCGTGGAAACGAGGAATAAACGGCCACCAGAAAATGAGATGATTAAACAGGTCACCCTGGCAAAACAAACTCCGTGTTCACACAGCCCAAGCTGTGTACGCGGTTTCTGTCCAGGGAAACATGGGGCTGGCTGGGAGAGGGTGGGAGGGCCAGGCCAGGCACGCACCACCAAGAGGTGCCTCCTCAGAGCAGAGCACTCTCTGCCCAAGGGGGATGATGCTGTACACGTCCCAAGACAGACACGAGGGAGATGGCAAGGTTTGCTCAGGGAAGATGGAAGATAGCGAGGACAAGACACATCCATGTAACTGGAGAAAAAATAGCAACTATGATGAATAAAAATAGGCTGGACTGAAAACAAAACACAAGTCTGAGACAAGTTGGTGTCCTCTGTTGATCCCCATCTCTGGCACTCCCCACGCCTGCCTCGTGGCAGCTCCCGAGACAGCTTCTCCAGGCCCACAGGGCACAGCTCCACCACTTCCCTCATGCCCACCAATGGCCAAGCTGCACTGGTGCTGGCAAAGGCAGGGCGCCGTCCAGCCAAGCACGGCCAGGACCACAGGCAAGGCAGAATGTCCTGGAGCACATACCTGGCTTTCTGAGGTCTCAGGAGACAGGGCGTCTGTGGCCACTGTGCTCACAGCTCCTCCTCTGAAGCCATGTGGCTGGGAAGAAGGGGACAGCAGTGGGGACCTTCCTGGCTCAGGGACTCACCTCAAGCACACAGCAATTCTAACTTCTTCCTTGCTGTGCTGCGAACACAGCCCTCACCTCACTGGGAACAGCCTCAGCGGTGAGCCAGGGTGTACTAAAATCAGCCCTGACAGATCCGTTTGGAACAAGAGCTCTGCTCAGCTCAGCCTCGGCACACACACAGGGACTCACCGTGAAAGCTGGGGGGTTATGGCCACAGCCCTGGGCTGGTGTCCAGGCCTGAGCAGGACACATCCACCATAGCCCTCCTCACGACTGGGGCAGAAGGCTGGTCCACACCAGCAAGACAAGGAGGAGGCAAGGGGGTAGGTGCATCTCCACAACCCGCTGGGTGTTAACACCTGAGGATTAGATCCCTTTCTCAGTCAAGCTGAGAAGTAATGAGCTACAGACCAAAATGTTGTTGAAAACAAAAATAAAATCCCAAAATAAGCACACCGCAATCAAAAAAGCACAATCACAAACCATCATTCAAAGTAGCAAGGATCCTGCCAGAATCCTCGTCCTGTTCCAACCTGTCCAAACCCAGACTCACTGGGTGCTGGCAGTCGGGGAAGAGCAGACTTACTCCACCAAGAGCAACAAAATCAGAAGAAGAAACTGGAACAGCAAAGCTTGGCGAGGTGGAGATGAAAGACAACTGCATGAAGCACACAGGCGAGCGGTTGTACTTTCTTTCAAAAAAACCAGCAGGTGGTTTATGAAAAGGGCCCTATTCTTTGGAGTAATTTGAGCCATATTTCATTGTTTGATAGAAAAACTGTAATATTCATGACCTCCTTTAACTGGAAGAAGTTTGCTCATCTGAATATCAGCCCACAGACAAATGGGGAAATGAAAAATAGAGTAAGATAATGGAACGGAGGTGGCGGGGCGGGGGGGTAGAAAGGAAAGGAAAACTAAGAAAGAATCAAAGGCAGAATAGGAAGTCCAGGAGGGTGACAAAGAGTGGGAATAAGAGTCTGTGGGAATAAGGAAAGGAAGGAGGACATAAAGGAAAGCTGCTTAGCAAGAAAAGTTAAATAGTGCAGCATAGAAAAAGGCTGAGAAAAGCAAGAGTGCATGCCTGAAAACACAGCAAGAGTGACCAAAGGAGCTTTCTCTGAAAGTTTCCAAGCGCACGGATCAACTGTGCAAAACTGTGATTCTTGTCCTACTGAGCTTCTGTTAAAAATACTCATTTGCAATCAAGATGGAAAATCAGACCCTCTCTCCCCAGCCTCTGGTCCCTCACCCTCTTCCAATCCGGTCCTCCTCTGCTAACATCTGCTGCCTGCCTTCAGGACATGCAGATGGTAATTATTTCAGGAGAAGCCTCCTCTTATTTCCCTGCTTGCAGAGGGCCACTCGGAAGAGAGCTTCAAGCCGTGGAAAGACACCACGCACGTGGCAGTGAGAGGGGGATGTGGGAGCCAGAGCCAGGGCCATGCCTAGAGAACTTGATAGCACAGGGGGTGAAAGGTGTGTGAAGAGATGAAGACGTTTGTCTTCCAAACATGCCTACAAAACATCCCGCTGGCCCAAAGGAGGGAGGCTTGGGGAGAAGTTGGCTTGGCTGTAGAACTGCTCATGGTCCTCCAGATAGAGAAAGGGGTGCTGGAGGAAAGGTGCGCTGGGGAAGCACAGGCAGTAGGGAGGAGGAGGAGGCTGCCCTGGGCGAGCCGGCTCAGGGAGTGGATTCATATAGGCACAGTGCTGGCAAACACCATGCGGAGAGGTGGAGCTGCTTTAATGAGAAGATGCTTCTATGACTCAGGCCTCAAAGGGATTGGGACTTTATTATTTTATTTTTCCATAATAAATTATGCCCTGGGATGCCAGGTCCCGCCGGGTTTTTCTGGAAATACCAGACAAAAGCTGGTGTTGCTACCTGGCTTTTGACAGTTTCCCATGTATGGAAGATAGAAGTTCCTGGTTCTTCCTTTGCTCTGCCCTGACCCAGCTGGTCTTGGGCAAGGGACTGACACCACGGCACCATGACAACAGCAAAGGCCAGCTGGAGCTCTGCACCTCCCTGCCCAGGTCCCGAAGAACCACCTTGAAGGTCCCTGAGGAGCTGCCCAGGACCCACAGGGTGTGCAGCTGCCAGAATGTAGAGGGTGCCATAGGTCAGGTGGGTGCAGGAGCTCCAGGGAAGTGGGAGTGGGCTCAGCTCTCCCACACCGCAGCCACCACACCCTGGCTGGAGGGAGGAGCACTGCTGCCCGACCCCCGCACCCATCCATGGACAGCAGCCAGGCCTTGTTCACTTATCTCCATCACTGAAGCGCCCAGCCCTGGCTCTGGGCTGCACAGGGGAGTATGATTATGCCCACTTTATAGATTAGGAGTTATTCATCCCACACCAAATCCTCAGACTCTACCATGTCTCACAGACCTGTTCTGGAGCTCTCTTTGTTAGATTTAGGCTGAACTTGGCCCTAGTTCAGCTCAGAAACTCACATTACAAAAATCCCCTGTACAGCTGCCTGCCTGCCTGTGGCTACAGACCAAGCCAAGGCCACCGGAACAGTGGGGGATGCACACGGTGGGATCACAGGGACACCGAACACACCGGGCACAGACCACACTGATCTTCTCTTGCTGCTAAGGAAGAGCCACTCATTGCCACAATGATGCCAGCGCACAGACCAGAGCACTCTCTCTTGAGAGAGAGACTCGAGGAACACGAAGTTCAGCACACCACCAACACAGGGCACGTGAGTGTGCAGGAGCCTAGAGGTGGGCGAGCGTCTGGGGCAGACGTGCATGTGCGGGACAGGGTGACGGGGACGTAGGTGTTGGGTGTGGGGAACACCTCCAGAAATGCTTCAGCAGAGCTTGGTGTTTTTACTGGTTTCACAAGAGGCTCTGCTAAAATGTCACCTCTCTAAAGCAAAACATGTGCACGTAAGTGAATCATCCTTTCACACCCCAAAACCAGGAATGGGTAGCAAAATTCTCTAGTGAGGCACCAAATCCTCAGGGGATTGCCATGAAGTCCACCCAGTGACTCTAGTCTTCTCATCCTTTTTCCTTGTATCTCCTTCTCTCCACCCTTTGCTCTCTCTTGCCAACCTACACGGGTTGTTCAGCTTTTATTCTGAGCATGAAACTGCCTTAGGACTGGAAGCTTTCAGCAGTTTCCCAGCCTCCAGAAATTTTCTGGTTGTGTTTCTTCATGGCAGAGCAAACAATTGCTTCGGTACCTGGCCACCACGCCTAACTCCCAAATGCAATGAGAACTCAGTATTCTTTGGGAAATTTAAACAAGAACATATTTTACACAAGTGAAGTCTACGGTTTTGATTCACTGTAACTATTTGTTCTTGAAAAGGCTTGACAAACTGTGTTATTTTCTGGAATCTCCCCATGAAGAAAGATGGGAAGTCTCTTGAGAAAGAGGGGAGGAGGCTGGTGCCAAGTTAACACACTGGAAAGAGAAGTTATCAGCTGGACTCAGCCACTAAAAGCCCTATGGATGGGCAACAAGGAGGTCTAGAGCTTGGGGGAGGCAAAAGCAGCAGCATCCTTCTCCAAAACGCGCTCTGCCCCGCAGACAAAGCCTGTGCATACGCAGAACGTAAGCTCAGCTCGCGTTTGCGGTCAGTATTACTGTCTGCCTAACCAGCAAGCGCCTGCCAGGGACCAGGAGCTCCCCAGCAAAAGCTGCACAGAAGAGAGGGGGAAGCCCCGAGGTACTGATCCCAGCAGCTGGCCCTGCTCTGTGTCCCATCCATCAGCCCGAAGATGGTCCCTGTCCACAGTACATCTGTGTAGCCCCTTCAGTACTTGCTTGTGCTCCAAGTCTGAGCTTTGTCCATGCTGGGACAGTTCTGTCACCCTGCCAGGGCCACCCATCCTACCACCCCATCGTGAGCTGGCCCAGCCCTCGACCCACCCGTGCCCCTCCAGCAGCTGAGCGTTCTACGTCCTCAGCCAGGCTGCCAACACCCAGGGCAGCTCCCCGCTGGTGTTGCAGCTGGGAAGATCACTGGTCAAGCAGCTACGGGGACTGCGAGCAAGCAAGTTTTTCTTTTGCTGCCAACGTCTGCCTCCATCTCCCCTGCAAATCCCTGGGAGAGGAAACAGGGAGCAACAAGGTCCTGGTCCAAGGGGCTCTCAATCCTCAAAATGGATTTTACCTGTCTCTGAAAGCTGCCTCCATCTCTCACCCCCCATTGCTTTCTCCCTAGGGAAATCAGTCTAAAAGGGGCTAATGGAACAATGTCCCTCTCTCTCCCCCCTCTCATTTTCTCTCTTTTTTTTTATTAGCATTTGTGGAATTTATTCCCAAACTCTCCTAATCTTTCGTACACAACCATTTGATTTGCATAACCCAGCCCCCTCTCATAAAAACTGGCTGCTAGTTTAATTAAAAAATGTAAATTTGCTGTCATCTCGGGGCCTGGTGAATTAGGACGACATCGGCATTTTTTATTGCTGAAGACGTCCAAATTGATCCAGTCCGCACTGAACCGGAGGGGAGGAGACGGTGCCGCGTGGGACTTTTGGCTGTAGATTCTGCCCCTCCCCTGCTTCCAGCCAAGCCTCCTCTGCCCCCTCTTTGCTTTGCAAAGTGCAGTTGAGGACGAGGACATTGGTGCTCCCAAACCCCAGCTGGATTGGCCAGCGTGGCCTCTGCGATGTCAGCACTTCTGGGTGCTGAGCCCTGGGTGGCACCTGAGCTCTCCAAACCCTGGGAACGGCTGTGTCTCCCAACCCTGGGAGGGAGGGAAGGAGCCTGGGTGGAGGTGGGAGATGCAGCACAGGCAATGGTTGTCTTTGCCTCCCACAAGACTTTTCATTAGTTTCCAGATACTTTCAACCAACTTTTCAGAGGGAAACCTAAATTGTAGGCTACACGGCAGCCTAGGGGTATGATTTGATGTCAGGGGGAGAGTCACAGTGGCCACGAAGGCTCTCACTGTGAGGACAGCCAAGCGCTCCGGCAGCATGAGAAATGGGACAGACAAGGCTGTGCAGGCAAAAGCCCTGAAATGAATTCCAAGCTCAGACGGTCCTTTCTGATAGCAGCAAAGAGGACTCAAAGTGGAAGTGTAAATAGTCCAGGAAAACAGAAAGAGATACGGAAACTATGTATTAAATATTTGAGCCCTTTCGGCTGAGGTATCTGTATCATTCACAGGCAGGTTTAGAACGCGTTGTCTCTCCCCGTCTCGGACGCTGTTTCACAGCAGAAGGGTGAGGTCCCTGCACGCATGAGCAGAACCCGCTCCGTTGGTAGCAGACCTGGTTTAGAAGGAATAGGACCCACCAGATGGGGTGCAGGCGGGGAAACAGGAGTTTATTATCTCCGGGATCAATCTGCTGATCTTTCTGTGAGTAATTGCTCTAGAGCACCAGACCAGCAGAAACACTCCTCTGGACTTTGAAGCACGCTCTTAAAGTAATAGCTGGGCCTTGCTTAACACCATGATGAGAAGGTTAATCCCTGCCCAGGTAAACTCTTCTTCCCAGGAAGAGGCTTCACTAGGTAGGCTTAAGCACTTGAAGGCTTTCCACCCAACAAGCGTCTCAGGACTACTGGAAAGTGAGCTGAACACCCAAACAAACTGCCTGGGACCCTTCCGCAGACCATGAGCTTGGCACAGCAATGACACCAACCCCGACTGAGCCAAAGTCTCTCCAAAACTCTGTACTGTCAAAAAAATAGATCGGTACCAGCCCAGAGAAGGTGTTCCTGTCCACTAAATGTTTCCAACAACAACAGCGATTTGACAAAACAAAGTCACAAAACAACCCTTTGAGTGGAAAATGAGGTGTTTCCCCACCTGTTTACCACAGGTTTCTGGATCCCTGTTCTGAGATGAGTTCCTGTAATCTCATACCAAGGATAATTAGGCTGGGGCACAGTTTCCCAAAGGAAGTGACAGGTGCCCAGTCACTCAAGATATTTACAACCAGACTTGCAGAAAGTCACATGTAGGGAACATCTTGCCACAATCCTGGGCGGACGGACTCAGTCCATGAATTCTTTCCAGCTCTTAACCACACTGAATGTTTCTGGCCCTAGAAGGTCCATGCGAGGACTGACGGAGCTGAGAAAGCCTTCAGCAAGAGCAGACTGTGAGACCCCACATACTGAGATCCCTCTGGGAAAGAAACCCCTCCGGACTTGCCTCTGCCAGCTGGCGGCTCGTGTGAGCAGCCCTCGGGCACTGCCTCTGGGGAGCCACCGCCAGAGGGTTTGGAGGGAATTCAAGAGGCAGCACTGAGGGAGATAAGCTGGCCCATGTAGATAAGGGTTAGAGGTGGTGATTATGGGGCAGGTCTCTGCCCCGAGATCATGACAAGACGGGTTCACCCACACACAGACTGTAATGCTGACTTAAACAGATCTCCCAGATCCTCATTTCCATGGCTTACTGCAGCCCCAGGTTCCCATACTGGAGCACCAAAACCCACGTGTTACCTGGGCGCAGCAGCAGGAAGGCCAAGCACCCTCAACGCTTCTGAGAAGGAGGAGGGTCCGTTTTGGGGAGGGAAGATGTTGGTTGGCTTCATGGTCCCTTTTGGGGGTGCCAGTCTAGGAGGGCCAGGCAAGGGCAGGGGCAGTGGCCATGGCCAGGCATGGGGTCACTGTTGCCCCGGGCAGGGGCAGAGCCCCACCTGCCTGTGGCTAAGGAGCACCCGGGGAAGCTGCCTGCAGATCCCACCTCTGCACTGCCACAGCTCCTGGAGGTGGAGATCAGGGGTAAATCACTGTTTATTACTCATTAAAGCATTTACCCTCCTGCAGTTTCACCACATCCTTAACTCCTGGGCTGCCCACGCAGCCTCCCAGCTCCTTGATCTAGAAGGGAGGCAGCCACACGCCCATGGCTGGACCCGAACAGAACTGGCGCGGGGCGCTGGG
>NW_010429288.1:28546-29242 GCF_000710305.1 Buceros rhinoceros silvestris
GACGCGAACAGAACGGGCGGGGTGCGCGGGCGGGTGGCAGCTGTTCCCCAGCCGCTCAGTTCCTGATATCAACGATAGAAATAAATAAATAAATGAAATGACGACAAAATTATCCTCTCAATCAAAATATCAGAGTACATAGTTCAGACCCAGTCAATCATCAACCAGTTTATTACCATCTTACTCCTTATTAAAAAAAACAACACACACACACACGTACACATTCGCTCCGGCAGTAATTACCTGGACTGTGGCAGATCGCCAGCATAGGCCTGTTTGGCCCATCGCTGCCATTTAGTTTTTAAACGGTAGAGAATGGTTTGCACCATTTTGGAGGAGCAGGTATGGTTGGGTTAGCAGGTACAGGGCCTCAGAGGTGGGACTGGGTACCAAAGAGGGGGGTAACATGGCTCAAGGGAACCAACTCTGAATTCGCCCACTTTGTGAAATCTAAACAACATCCTGCCCTAGACTGGCCAAGGGCTGGAAAACCCAGCAGCACTGTGAGCCCCGGAGACCCTGGCTGCAATCACGCCCCAGCCTGATGGAGCCCTGTCCACCACCACACCCAGCCCAGCGTGCCACCAGGCCAGACCCTGCTCCCCGTCCTGAATCCTGACCAAAAAACAGCGGACGTGCCACAAAAACCTACAACCAAAAGCACACCCCAATACTGGGGCCTGTAATCTAAAACCA
>NW_010429288.1:29367-29741 GCF_000710305.1 Buceros rhinoceros silvestris
CCAGCCTGGCCGCCGATCCTCCTCCCTGCGAGATGGGAAGGGGTGGGGGAGGTCTCATATACCTCACATGGAAGGACAAAAACAAACCCATCCCAGATATGCCCAGGTTGGAAAAAAAAAAATACTCATTAAATGTAATAAGCAGCCTCTTCATCTGACACTGCCTTGTCCCAAATAAATTAAATTCCTTTTCATTTAGACAGCACAGGAACCTGACAAGCAACCTTTACCAACGAGACGCCAGAGCTCCGAAGGGGAAAGAAATGAAAGAGAAAACAACCCACTCAACTTACAACACATATAAACGCAGAATCATTTCAAAACCCCCCTAAACTTCCCCTCCACATCCTCTCCCGGCCAGCCCGCGCCGCGCC
>NW_010429289.1:0-207 GCF_000710305.1 Buceros rhinoceros silvestris
GGCTGCTTGGCCGAGCAAACGCACCTGCCCGAGACCTCGCAAAGCTTGGGGACCCTCCGGGATGGTCCTCGGCCACCCGCCCGTTTGGCCTGTACCCACCCGCCCGCTTGTACCCACTGGGGCTGGGGACTGGGGCTGGCGGCAGGCGAGTGAACAGTGCCTTGGGATGATCACTCCGACCATCAGTGGGCAGATTCGGAACAGGGT
>NW_010429289.1:300-8686 GCF_000710305.1 Buceros rhinoceros silvestris
CTGGCGGCAGGCGATGGAGCGAGTGAACAGTGCCTTGTGATGCTCACTCCGACCATCAGTGTGAAGATTTGGGACAGGGTAGCAAACACCTTTGTAGTGTCCATGGGGGAGCTGGAGAAAGTGTGGAAAGCGGGGAAACGCCTCCTCCCCATCGTTCTGCCCCATAAGGAGTGTAAACACGGGGTTCACTTGCTGTCTGCAGAGCAGACGTTTCTCAGGTGACCAAGCAGAGGCATTTCTTCCCTCGAAATCACTCGGACTTGATCTACTTGTAGGCCACAGTTGTGTGTGTGTAAGTGTGTATGTGCATATGTCTGTACATGCATACAGAAGTAAACCACTGTGAACGTCAGAGAAACGATGCCTCTGCAGGTGTGTGCGCGTGCGTTTACAGGACAAGGGTCTTGCGCACTCCCCTCCCATTATTACAGGTGGAGCTGAGGCAGAAGAGGGCCCTTTCAGAACCAGGGGATTTTATACTGGAGTGAATGGGAATTGGAGAGCAAACTTACCTCTGAGGAACCAGCGTGAAGAGGACCCTGTGCCAACTATAATAATCAGCGTGACTAATAGGGAACACCAAGAACTGTTCCATTATATCATGAGACATTACATCGTGCTTAAGAAAACAGTCTCTGATGACATGTGAAGGATTGGCAAGTACATTTCAGGGAATCCTCCTTTATTTCTTCAAGGGCTTCAACCCATGTTCATCATGTTATGCATAGTTTCACTTTCTTGGAGGTTAGATTGAAGTTACTGGTATGGCTTTTACATATTCCTTTAAATTTGGGGGAACAGAAGGTGTATGAACGTACTTTAAAAGTTACTCATTTATAGTTCCTTGGAGGAATTAGAAACTGGGACTTTACGATAATTTCACCACATATTTCTAGACCTCGCCCAACGTGCTACAGTTTTGCAAAATGCCAGGTATTAGCACAACTCTGTTTGCATTTAGTCTCGTAGAGCATATAGAGCAATATTTCTGTTTAAAGAATTGTGACACTGACTCTCACATTTTTTGTAATTTTAATATCGCAAGCGTCAATCAGGAATGAGATTGTGGCCTTTATTACAACTAATATAACAGAGCAAAACAAAGAACTTTTAAGAAAATGAATATGGTCTGGGGAAATTCAATAAATCTTTGTTAGAAGAAAAAAGGTCTTATAAATAAATATATAAAAGCTGGCTGTGTATTGTGCAAAAGTTGCTTACTGCTAAAGGAGTAATGCATTGTAAATCAATGGTGGGTCCCATAGCACATTATGGCATATTTTATTGGGTTTTTACCTTAAGGTAAGGTCTTTTATTAAGAGTATATAAGAGCACACTCGGCTGAATACCTTATTTTTCACAGTGCTCTATACATAATGATTTTTTTTTATTTGCTTCATTAAACATTCCTGTAATTAATGTGTTTAATGGGAATCCAGCAGTAACGAATATAAAATTTACTGTGGTTTTAAAAAAACCCTCTTCGGTTACTTGATTTTCCATTAGCAAATGGCAATGACCAAATTCCTTAAAATATTTCTGCACTCACCCCAGAAATCTCCTGCTAAAACAGGTGATGTTTCCAACTTTGTAATGGGAAAGAAATGCCACATAAATAATTCTTGTGAAGGACTCAGTATAATTGTAAAGGGAGAGAACACCAAGAAGTGTCTTTAAAATAATCCCCCCAAAATCTGTTTCAAGCTTGATAAGGAGATGTCTGTATTAGCCCTGGAGCTTGCGGGGTGAGTTATTAGGTGCTGAAAGACACTGTCTAGGAAGTCTGACCCATCAGAATTTGAATGTAAAAGGCAAGTGACAACTGAATACATGAAAAGCCTTAGAGTCTGGTCCCAAAGCCCTCTTTCCTCGCCTGAAAACCCTGTTTATCTTTGGATGAATAAGAGTTACAGAATTGGAACCTAAGGAAAAACTCAGTGGTATCCGTGGCCAAGGGAATGTCTCCCTCCCACCCGTTTGATTAGAACCATGTGCAAGTTTGGCTAATGAGACTGCAGGGCTTTCCCCTTCCCTCTGTGGATGATTGTGGCATTTTATTTGAATACCGATATGGTTTCCCGTTCCTGTTCCTCGCAAGATTTTGGTCTGGGTAAATAAAAAATTCAGATGTCAGAACCAGAGAATCTCTGTGCAGCATATAAAAATCTTCCCATCTAATCCAAGAGGAAATCATAGTGTGAAGAACAACGGTGTTTTAACGGCCTCCTAATGAGGATGAGCTTGGCCAGAGCTTTGAAGAAGAAAAATGGAAAGCAAAACAGCTCATTTCTCCTTGAGGGCAAGAATTATGATTTCTAGAGAGGACTGCATGGATATGCCTTCGGCAGGTAAAACTTCACCTGCCTGATGTCTCCTGGCAGGGCCCTGATGTACGTGCTGGTGACAAAAGCAGGAAAAGGGGGTAGGAAATTGTGTGTGGGGTGTGTGGGGTGTGGTGTGTAGGGGGCATGCTCACGTTTTCTGGTTTCTCTCTCAGTCTATTCCGCTCTGTGTACTGCTGGGAAAAATGAAGACAATTATATTTACCCAAATCCTTGGGTAATTAAGGCACTAAATTAAAGCCTGAGAAGCACTTGAAACTCTCTGGTGAAAGAGCCCATACACGGACAACATGCTTGTAACCCTGCACGTCTGGGGTTCTCCCTAAGGTACAGGGGATACACAGCAAACACTCTGTACAGACACAGATAGGTGATCACATCTAATTTAAAAGCCTTCATTACTCCCTCCTGACAGGCTTGGATGTTTGCCTGCCTAGTTCCAAGGCCAGTGTCAATCCATTTAAAATTAATATTTTTCATTCCTTTCTCTGCCGTGTGCATTTAAAAGCTGTCCTTGGCTTCCCCTCCCAGCTGCTGGCTCCTATTAGCTAGCAGCAGCTGACGGAGCTCTGCTTTGTGGCACTGATGGGATCCTACTGCTCTCATACCACATTAGAAGAAAAGCTTTCCTGGAAAAGGGACCTTCTTTATCCTGACGTCCTCCATGGCTTTGGCAAGCCAAGGAGGCTTAATTTCTGATTGGGAAAAATGGGCCTTTTTCTTGTTCTATCTCAGAAGGGAGCTGTGAGTGGCAGGGTCTCATTGGGTGTCATGCTTCATTCTACAACACCATCTCTCAGCAGGGTTCAGCCCTGCATGTTCCATGTGCTTGGCTGGGGCTTGCAAAGGAAGGAGAAATGGTTTTGTGAGAGGAGCAAGGACTTTTGTGAGTGCAAAAACAATTTTGTACAATTTTCCTGGAGTGACGTGCAGCATATCATGCTAGAGGAAATTGCCCACGTGAAGATACTCCTGAAGGTCATCCTAAGCAATTAAAAATGTGGGTTCTGCTCTGGAAAGCAACTGTAAAAAGAAGGGGAAAAAAGCATTGTTTTAATTGGCAGCTTCGCTTTCCCTCTATCTATCTGCAGGGGGAGGTTTGATGACTCTTTGAAAGCCAAGAGCAGATCATGCTTTAAAGCTGCTTTCGGCTTTGTGGGCTTTGGAGGTGAAGGACATCTGGGGGAAGGCTTGCTGGTGGGTCAGTACCAGAAGCGCAGTCAGTGGGTGAACCTCGCAGAGACAATGCAATGGGCAGCACCACTACTGCTGATGGTGGACACATCTTGCAGAGTTTCCGTCTGGTGTCCTGGGCAGAGCCTGGGGCTATGGGTTCATGTACAGCAACTCACAAACCTCTTGGCTGTCTCCACCCCACCGCCTTCCCTGTGCTCTGCTCACTCCCTGACCAGCCCTCACGGGGCTCTGCACACAGCAAGCTACATGGTTTGCCACACCAGCTTGTTACGCTGGCAATGTGATAAAAATAAATACCTTTAAATGCAATAAAATACCTTTTTATGCAATAAAAATAAATACTTTTCTACTGCATTTCCCCCAAGTTTTAGTCAGTCGGATTGGCTTGAGGTAGAGTCAGGCAAATTATAGAAGCTCAGCTTTTTCAGTGTGGTGGCAGGAGTCACCTGCAGTGCCAGAGCCAAGTGGGGCAGTACAGTAGGACCCCTGCAAACCTCGCTGTCAGCATGGCTGGGATGCTGCCGTATTGTATGGCTATGGAAATGTGGGGCTGTGGCCATCCCTGCAGGCTCTCCACCTCAACCCGCAGAGGACTAGCACAGAGTTAGCAGGAGCTAACCCCTCCGAAGAGGGCTAATAGTCCTTCAGCTACTTCAGGATTGTGGGACTTCGGGACAAAGCGGGTGTCTGTCAGTGTAGTTTGCACCTACTCCGGCCAAATGATAAAAACTTTGTCTCTAAAGGCAAGCCACCATTGCAGCAGGACAAAAGCAAAGCTACCGCTCCCCCATCCTCCCCATCCAGCTTGTAAAAACTGCTTGGCTTTTGCTTCAGTTCTCACAACTGGACTTTTAGATCAAATTGCAAGGAATAGCTACAGCAAAACACCGAAGGCTGGTGTTGTGATACCAAACACAATCCTGTGTTACTGGAGTCTGCAGTCGTGTCCCGCTGCTGACAGTTCCTTTTTCTATCCAGGGCTACATGTTGTCTTTGCAGCGCAGCTTCTCGAAGCTAAGAAAAACTTTTACTAATCTGGAATTGACTCGGCTGCCTTACAACACAGAATGAAAATGACTAGTGAAACAAAAGAGAAAGTGTGAGGAGGATATAGAGTCCTTCCATACAAAGCCTCCCGTCTTCCTACATGATCTATTGTAATCCAGGGGGCCCCAGATTTAAACTAACCTGTTTCTGTCTTTGTTTATTTTTTCTTGACTCAATTTCGTACATGAACCAGCCAGTTATGTAAAATATTTTTCTTTCTTTTAACTTGACTCGCTGTCAGCTGAATGCAATGCCCTGTGAAAACACCTGCTGACCTGCTGTATACACACATACGCACGCATGCACACATCTATACCATCTGCATCTACATTTCTATCCGTATTGTCTAAATGTACCTATATAACCTATGTCTGCCTATCTGTATCTATTATCTACATACCTGTATCTATCTATATCATTTGCTTTTAGAGTGGGGCACAGAGGCTGCAAATTCCTCAAGTCTCTGCAAAATGCCCTTTCAAGCTCCCCTCTCTTTTGGGAAAGGAAGCTGCCCCATTGCTTCTTGTTCAGGCTGCTCTGGCTTGCTCTGCTGGCAGGCCCTGGGGGATTGGGCTGATCAGGTTCACTAATGGTCAGACTCTTGTGGTATTTGCTTTCCTAACACAATCAGAACACCGTCTTAAATATTTTATCAGCTTTGCGGGGTCATTCTCATACCACGGCATTGTGTTGCACTGGAGAACAGAGCAGGCTAGAGTAAAAATGGTGCTTGAGTGCTGCAGAAAGAGGGTTTTAAACAAATAGCAAGCACTAATGCCCTGCTTAGAGTGGCTAAAATAAATGTCCCTATTGAAGCAGGGCACATCAGAGGCAAAAAAGAAGTTAAGGCAGTTTCAATAACAAAGCAGACCAAAGAATTGAGCAAATGGCCCCAAACCTTCAGTTGCAGGCTCTGAGCTGAAGGGTGGTGGTGGTCTTGGTTTAATTTTGGTCCCTCCATTCTGATTCTTGATTAATTTTTTGACTCCCTTGAAACTAGTTCTATGGAACTTTTGTGTTTAATCTTGTGCTTATTCCCTGTGGGCCAAGCTCTTGAATGACTGTGAGTAAAACCTTTCTGTAAAGAAAGTGGGTGCAACAAGGAAGTTCTGGGTGTGGTCCAAAATCTGGAATCTCCCGTAGTGGAGCCTCAGCAGCCAGTAGCTATTGCAGAGAGGGAAACTGGTTTTCCATCTAAACCAGTTGTCCCATTGCCTGCCTTCGGCCAGGCAGTGCTGGCTCCAGGTGGGCAGGGAGAGCTCAGACGTAGATCTGTACTGCAAGTCTTTGCTAGAGCTGTGGGTGGCAAGGGTTGCTGACGGGAGAAGCAGAATCAGCTGTGCCATTTCTGAGAGTCTCCAGGTTCTGCACGTGGGGAGATTCCCCTAGAAGGCATCAGACTCACTTTGTCTCTTTAATGCTGAAGCGTCAGTGTGATGCTGGATAGCTTTGCATCCTTGCATGTTCAGTGTTCCCTCTATCCCAGTATTTTGTAAAAGTCACTCCAAAACTTACAGAAAAGCAGTCAGGTCTGTCTCCCTCTCCATCCCCGTGCTGCAAGGTTTCTTTAGCACATGGCACTTCAAATTTCTCAGCTCTTGCCTCCAGTCATGTCTGGACTCCTCTGGGTTGGGCCCACTCCCCTAGCTCCACATCCCTTTTTGGCGGAGGCGTCTGCTTTCTCCAAATTGCCTTTGCTGATCTCTTACGCTGCCTGCTCTGTGGCAATGCCCTTGGGTACATACAGTGCCCTCTGTGCTAGCTTATCGTTCCTACTCTAACTCTGTGTCACATTGCCACTGGTTTTGAGTGCCCTCACAGCAAGTAGCTGAGGCTGCAGCCTGGGTTTGGGAGAAAGCTGGGGGCAGGTTGTAGGGCAAAGTGGGTCCAGCCAAGGTGCAAGAGGTTTGTGTGGCAGAGGGAAGGAGGCTTTCTGCACCACTGCTCTGACTGATGTAAGCAGAGCGTCCTCAGCTCAGTCTAGGTCTGGCTGCATTGCTGCAAAGGAGAAGGGAAGGAGTGTGCACTCACACTGATTCATTTTTTCCTCTAATAATAACTTTGTTATGATGTCCAGAGCAGCCTGGAGAGAGCAATAGTAACAGTGGACTGCTTGGAAGAGGAACAAAATTGTGATCAGGTTTGGGAAATCATGAATCAGCTGTAAAAGGCAGTGTTACCTCAGCCTGAATACATCTTGCTTAGCTCATCCTGTCAGGTATAACTGTGTGGATAATAAAATAGTCCTGTGATATGCCTTCATGAGAAGCATCTATTTTTACAGAGATGAAGATCCGCTTTCAATATTTGGTCCCAGAGCAAGAGCCCTGCTGTATAAATAAGCCGTGGCATGACAGCCCTGCTCTAAAGATGATGCAGGAGCATACCGCCTCGTAAATGGCTCCAACTAATGTCATGCCTTGATGTTTGGAGGAAACATCTGCTATATCCCCTTAAAGAGGGAGCCATGTGTGCCTGCTGCCCCATCTTCCAGCTTTCACAAAAGGAGAATGGGAACAGGGGCACGGCTCTGCCTTTTTCCTACCCATTTTAGGAGGGTGAACGCTCTTGGCTAGATTTAGCCTTTTGAAAACCAGGGGGAGAGCAGCAGAAGCTGTGCCCATGCCAGGGCCTCCAAGGGAGCAGCACACTCGCACTGCATGGGGCCAGTCTCCTGCAGCGTGGAGCAAGCACTTGTGTGCGGGCTGGTCCCTGTAGCTGAGGTTGCATGTCTCAGTTCTCAGACCTCATGCGGACCTCATCAGGCCATTTCTCCGGGCCTGCCAGCAAGGTCATCAAGTTGCATTAAGCTAAAGCTGGCTTTCTCACTGGAGAGATGGGTCCATCCTGACTAACTTTAGACTACAGTTTACGCTTTATGGTGCCAAGGCCTGTATTGGACCAATTTATAGTGAGAAATGAGGTTGGCAAGATAACAGGGGCATCACAATTAGAGCTAATTAGCCCAGCAGGAAATCCATTTCCAGGCAGCTTTTGGCAAGAGATGAGGTTGGCGGGATAACAAACACAGAGTGTATTTTGATATAAGCACACTCCAGCTGCAAGGAAAAGTAAAATAACAGCTTGTCTCATCCTTATGTGGAGGCCTCACGTCAGGCTCCACCATCTAAGTCTTTTTGTTTGAGGCTTCGCAGCCTCCCTCCTTGGAAAAGCTTCAGGGAACTCGTTCTTGCAAAGTCACCTCAGCTGCCAGAGGCCAGCAGTGGGCCGTAAGGTCTGCACGCCCCTTGGTCCTACCGCCAGACAGGAGGATGCCCAGCACTGCGGTCCTCCTCTGATTTCGGGGGAGATGAGGGACTGCAGCTCAGAACAGAAATCACAGACGAGTAGCTTTGTTTAATTGCAGGAGTTATCCATACTGTAAAATGTCCAGGGTATAGACACAGGAAAACTACTGGAACTATTTGTATTTGAGTGCTTTATTATATTGGAATTGCGGTGGTATTATTAACATTTGTACAAATGCACAAAATTCCTGTCTCTTCTAGCTAGAAAGAGATGTAAAAATCTGACCTAGTCGAACAGTCTCAGTGAACTCATTGTCCATTTGTAACAATAATGGGTTCACAATGCAACAAAAAGCTTAACATAAAATTAAAACATATTAAATGCTGCAGCAAGTATTTACACTTATGTACCAAAAAAAAAAAAAATTATCTCCCTCCAGTAAGGAAGGTGGTTGCTTTACAGAATAAAACAGACAAACAAACACAAAACTGTTGCATACAATACAACCTCAAGCCTAAAACTTACCGTGACAGCACCTTTTTTTTTTATAT
>NW_010429290.1:0-208 GCF_000710305.1 Buceros rhinoceros silvestris
CCCCTGGGGAACCGCACTCCATCTCCGGTCAGCCCTCGGAGCCGGCAGCCCCAGCCCCGCTGCGGCCCGCACCACGCGGCTGCTGACTGTGCACCTGTCCCGGGCACCCGTCTGCACCAGGGCGGGGGCTGGCGCTTGCTGGCTGTTCGGGGCTCAGGTAAGGCTCCTGGTGCTTGCTGGCTCCGAGACTACCCCGTGGCTTTTCTCG
>NW_010429290.1:313-1058 GCF_000710305.1 Buceros rhinoceros silvestris
AGACTACCCCGTGCCTTTTCTCGTTGTCCTTGCTCAGGTCAAAACGTGGTTTCAGAATCGCAGAGCCAAATGGAGGCGTCTGAAGCAGGTACGGGGATGTTTCCGTTTCTATAGAAATAAGTATTTTAATTGTCTTATCTTACGCCATGGTCGCCTATTCCAGGTTGTATGCAGAAGTCATCTGAAAGGCTGTTTAACCTCTTCACCTTGATTAAAAAGACAAATAGTCATGCTGGAATCCATGAGGGCTCGTTCAGGCAGCACTAACGTTAAAAGCTCCTAATGTAGTTCCTATATCAATTATGCCTGGCGTTCACACACCACCTATTAAAACTCCACGCTAATTGTTTTGTAAACAATTTTGTAAACCCATATGTTGTTTAGCCAATTAACATGGAGAAGATAAGTAATTGTCAGTAAATTACCTGGGCAGTTGTTTTGGAGAAGAATATTTACCCATCTTTTAAATTACCCTCTCTTAATAAACACAAGTCAATTGATTTATTCTACAAGGATTGGGAGAGGCAGGTACAAACGCCTTATTTGTTTTGAGGAGCCAGGGGGAAAATCGAGTGGCTTTTACTTTTCGTTTACAAGTAGTTAAAATGTATGAAGCTGAGAAGTTGAAGCCCTTTCTCTTCCTTTAGAAATTGTACTCAAGCAGATAAATCTTTTTCTAGGGCCCAGAGGGCCTGATCCTGCCCAGCTTGGCCAGATCAAGGCCCCATAGCTCAAAGATTTGTGA
>NW_010429290.1:1142-3477 GCF_000710305.1 Buceros rhinoceros silvestris
CCTACACTGTGGTCCAAGTCCGGCTTGGATGGACAAGTTTTACTGATAAACCAGTCTTTAATATAAAAATAATAAGAAAAGAAAACCAATCACAGTGCCATGCTCTAGCTGAATTTGTTCTGTGACCTTCCCCTAGGTTTAACCTGTACTACAGTTGGTTTAATGAAAAAAAAAATTGTTTAATAATAAATCATTAAATCCCTTTACTCTGGCAAGAGGCAGACTGGGTCCCTGGCAGTGCCTCCTTGGCAGGGCCCGACCTGTGCTGCAGCGTCCAGGGAGCTCGGCCATTTTAAGTCATTTCCTCCTTTTCATTCAGTCGCGTCCATTTCTCCGAGCCCGCATGTTTATGTCATGGGTACGTGTCTCTGCCTGCCTGCTTTCTCCTAAGGGTGTCATTCCATGTCCCCTGAGGGGCCTGGGCTCCCCAGATGGCTGCTGATGCCATCAGGCAGGTTACTCCTGCCTTCCGAAATGGGGTTTGGTTTGGTTTGGCTTGGCTTTGGTTTTGATGGTGAGTGTTTTCACGTTGAGTTTTAGTTTAATTAGTAATTTTTTCCCGTTTGCTTTTGGGCCACTGATGGATTCGGCCTCACTTCTTTTGCCACTGGGTGTAATTAAAGAAAAATCAGGGCAGGAGGAAGCTGTGCTTCATGTTTGTAGACTCATAATAAACATTTGCTTTGCTAAAGACAAAAGTTCAGAGGTTCCTGGGCTCCAGCAGCTCCTGACTCTTTTGAAGTGGCTGCGATAACCATCACCAAGGAGCCTTATTCACAGCAGTGGCTCCTGTGGCTGCCGGGGAGTGGGATCAGAGCCGAGCTCCTGCATGTAGCGGAGCCCTCGCCCAGCCCCAGCTCACTCGGACAGGTTTATAGGCAGGAGGCCTGAGGAGGTGGGAGGTAGGAAGGCACCTGCCTTTTCCTGCAAGAAACCCAAGGTGGTTTTCCCACCCAGCAGATGGAATTCCCGAGCCTCCTGGCTCTGTGGCCCTTATTTCCGTGTAAAACAGGCATCTTTCATTGCAGGAGAACCCCCAGGCCACCAAAAAAGAAGTGGAAGGTGCTGACAGTCACAATGACCAAAGGCCGGAGAGCTGCCCGACCCCCGAGCAGAAGGGTAAGGAGGTGTCCTTGGATGGCTCACAGTACACCCCCTCGCCAGCCTCACAGGAGGACCTCGAGTCAGATGTCTCCGAGGACTCTGATCAAGAAGTGGACATTGAAGGCGATAAAGGGTATTACAATCCTACCCACTAACAGCACCACCCAGAGAGTGGACCCTAACTCAGCTTGCACTTTACCAGGGGCTGGTTTGGAAGAATTTTATACCACAGGAGAAAACTTTTACTGTTCCACCAAAAGAAAAAGACCCAATACCAAATAGACTAATTTTATAGTAAGCAGAGAAAGAAAGATGTATTTTCCACAAGCAGTCCATTTTTGACAGATCTCTAATTTGGTTAAAGTAACATGGTTTGTATTTAATTACTTGTAAGATATATTTGTACATTAATCGATGTTCTAATTGGAATATAATACTGTACCCTGTCCTTGCTCATGGTGGGTCTGAATCAGCTGCTGTTGCTGATCAGCTGTCTAGCTGGGGTGGAAGTGAGTCTGGGTTGCGGGACTAAGCCCCTTGTATGTGTAAACAAATGTAGTTTAAACGGATTAATTTAATTGCCCTTTGCAAGCAGAGAATATGTTCTTTGAAATAGGGAGGGATCTGACCATCCCGCCAAGTGCCTTATGTTCACACCCTTTTACCTGCCATGGTGCTCTCCACGGAGACATCCCTCCGTTCATCAGGTAGAGTCTTTGGACAGATTTGGTTGTGCTCTTATGTGAGATGAGATGTGCCTTCTCAGATTTCTGAGGACTGTGCCCTGCAGTCTGGATGGTTCCATTTACAGGAAAAAAAAACCATATTTTTTTCCTTGAAAATCTCTAGCACTATTTTTTACAGATTTTGTATTTTAGAAGAAAATTCAGGGAGTGATAGGGTCCTGCTGCAGAAGAGAAACTGGCATCATCTGTGGGGCATAAGTGAGGCGCTCAGCCATGGGAAGATAATGCCTATTGTATACATATCTGCTTCTGTACATACGAGTTTTCTTTAAAAAGTCTTGCGGTTTTATACCTCACGTTGTTCATATTTTGTACATATTTGTCCAGTGTTTTAAAAAAAAAGCGAAACCTGGTATTTAATTTTTGATGGACTCGTCTGTGAAATAAAACTAAACTCTGCACCACCCGCCACGCTGGCCGTCCAGTTACTGGCAGGGGAAATACCGAAACCCCTCCCCGCCCGCAAGGCCCCAAGAGGCTTGTAA
>NW_010429290.1:3632-3867 GCF_000710305.1 Buceros rhinoceros silvestris
CCCGCAGCCCTCTGCACGCCCTTGCATTGCGGGGATTTTGCGTGGGCTCGTGGCTTTTTGGTTTTTAGCTGTTTTTCAGCCTGCCATCCCGCGTTTCGGTTTTGCCTGTACCAGTGCCCGCTCGGGAAAAGGCTTTGCAGCGGGAGGAGGAAAGCCTGGTCTGCGAGCCCGGCTGGGCGTGTAGGTGTTTACCCCCGCGTCGCCTCGACCCTGGGGTGGGCCGCGGGGGTGCGGG
>NW_010429291.1:0-6620 GCF_000710305.1 Buceros rhinoceros silvestris
AAATAAGATAATGAGGAAGTGATATTTTTGGCATGTTCCTCTACAGGGACTAAAAGGTTCAGTGTTATCCCCTTTGCAGATACACATGAATATGCTTGTTATATAGAAGTCTAAACATATGAAAGAAGCTCTTGTGTGAAACTAGTCACCATAAGATGCTGTATCCACTGTAAAATGTAGAAGACAAAATTTAAGCTGACTCATTCAAATGCCTCTTCAGGATCAAGAGACAACAGTTACTGGTTATGCCTTATTATTTTTACATCTGTTTCACACTATTACAGAACAATCTACTATCAATTAATTCTGCTTGGTTGAGATGAATAAAGCTCCTGGGGACCATTTCAAAACTGTGAGATTATCTGCTGATAGATCAGAATTTTCATTTATTAATGCCACTGGATATTTGCTTAAGAAAATATGTCTACTGTATCTCTAATATTTAGAGTTATTTTAAGAATGTTTTTCTTATTTTAGCTTGTAAAGATGCATCATCCAACACTGATTTACTCATTTGTCTAAGAACAGCCATTAGCACCGATTTTTCACCTAATAAAAAAATTTTCTGGCATCCCATGTAGTCTGAAGTTCTCCTGATTTTCTTCCCTTGTTTTTTTCTGCAATGTTCTCATTCAAAATGTATTTTTTATCTCCTTTTAGACATGAACATTCTACTAAATTAGAATAAACTACAATCTGCACTTCAGCAATATTTTTCTATAGACTCTACAGACAATGTCTTCATATTAATTTGTTTTCTTATCTGTGAACATCTCAGTCTCACTAGAAGTGCATCTATATTTCAGTAAATCACACAGTTTTTCTTTTTGACAAAATCTGAAAAGAGTCTAATTCTGATAACATGATTTTATGGTATGCTCAGACTTAGATGTACTTTGCTGAAAGACTGACATTCTTCAGTTTATAGGGGTTTTTTCCTACTGATTTACACTATTAGTAGAAAAATAAATTTGAATTTAAACCAGAATCTTGAATATTTGAACCAATACCTTGATGGCATTCTTGTATCCTATATGAACAGTATAAATAATGTATTAGAATGCCCCCTTGAGGAACTTTGCCAATGACTATCTATGTCAGCCACCATCTTTTCAGGGAGAGATCTGAAAAATCTAAAATTTTAATTCATTCCACAAATGACTGTAGTATTAGTCAGTTAGAACAAGACACAGCCACAGTTCAGAACACAGCAAATGAAAGGAGGTAGGATACAGATAGCTAGGTCCCCATTTTAAAAAACAGCATACCAGTTTTCTGTTTGGGGTAGGTGAGAAAAAATATCCTGTATGTATCTACAAGCTGAGATCAAATTTTTTCACTGCTTGTGTGAATTGCCAGCTTTACACCCCTGACCAGGCTCTCACCTCTCACAGATGTTATTAAGATCAGGATTTCAGTGTTGATGTGCAATTTAGGTAAGAAGTTCCTTGGTCTACACATTTTTGTTGGCTACATGGCTGGACTCAACATGCTTCTCACTATAATGGAATGGAAGAGTTGGGGCAAGTATGATGGGAGTTGCCACTTACACAGAATAAAGTGGGAATCAAGAAGGCTTGGGCAGATGAAGAGGGGATGACCAGAAGTTTTACATTTTATTTCTATTAATAGCACAATTTTAGAAAAATATACAGCCCATTTGGAGTCACTGAAAATGAAAAATCAAACTGAAACAAGGGTAAAAACTAGCCAGACAATTCACTGTTTTTTTTAAAGCAAGGCTGCAGAAGACAACAACAAAAAACCTGCCTCACCTCATCCCAATCAATCTCTTAATTGACCAGGACACTGTCTCCTCCCCAGGTGCAGTGGAATTTACCTGTTCACTGTTCAGCAAGGACAGAACTTTCTTTGGAGGAGCACTTATGAGTCATAGAACTTTTTTCTGGGAGATTTTCACATGTCATAAACAGAGAATAAAGAAAGGGTAGAAGAGTTCTGAAACTGGAGGCTTTGTCTTTCCTTTATTGTATCTGTAGGTATTAGAGTCTCTTATAACCTGTGAGGCAGGAGAACAGCACCTCAGACTGTAGCTTGTATCCTCAGCAGTCAACACCTGTTAGTAGAGAGAACAACCTCCCTGTCTGCGTTCTTCTTCTGATATTTGGCATGATCAATAATGATAAGAAGAGAGATGGTACTACAGATCAGAGGCATAGAATAGATTCTGATCAGTGCTGATTTACACCAGCAGAGGACTTGGCCCCGTGCTCCTTACCTAGCGAGACAGCTTGCCTCCCTGCTGAAAACAAAATAATTTAATTCCCTGGATATTCTAATAATATGTGATTCAGGATGACGTAGCTGGATGAGATAATAAAATTCTTAAAATGGATCAACCTAACCCAGCTGTCTCATTTAAGGATGATTTCAAGCTAATGAAAATGGCATTTTTTAAAACTTAGACTGAAATATAAAAAGCAATTCTGAAGATTTGACTTTAGGAAACTGGTTGAATTTGCAGATCTGAAACCATGTGATGAGTACTGAGTTCAGAGTCCATCGCTGCCATAACTCTACCTTGAGCTCTCATTCTCTGGAATTACAGTCGCCTGGACAAGGCTGAAGATGCTTAGACAAACTAATGTTACCCATTTAATGAGCTTGTGAGTCAAATTGGAGGAAATACAAATTTCCCAGTAAAAAAAGCCTAATAGTTAAAAACCATTAAATAACACTGTACTGTCTTCTGAACACTCAGAAATTTACCCTGGCATCATAGATATTATGAGTTGTTTGAGCATTGCAGCTTTTCCTTTTATTTGTTTTTAAAAGAGAAAATAGCAGAAAATTGAATTCTTCAGGTATTTCTCAACATATGGGACTTCCACTGTTTAAATTCTGAAGAGAGTGAGAAAGAGATGGTCAATGTAACCTTGAAACACAGCATTTGAAAAAAAAATACTGAAAAACAAAGCACCTGTGTTTTCTGGATGGACAACAGTGTATCAGCCAAAGTAGCTGTTTTAACAATTCTGGCTGTGGTGAACTAGCTCCCCATAATTCATTTCATAATTGGGAAAAAATGTAGCATTTTCTGACATCATCTCAGTGCAGTTTTGGACACACTGTACTGCAAAGAATCCAACAATAACCACTTATTTTTCCTCTCTATGATTTAAGAAAAATTCAGTGACCAGGACAGCATACGGTGGCAACACACGTTCATTTGGGCTTTTTAGTTCAAAATCTAGACACAAATAATAAATGTGCATTTGAATACAAATTAAATTTTATCTATGAACTTGTATTTTTTTCTCTTTCCCTGTTCTTAAAACAAATCAAAGAATCAGATTCAGAGGTTTCAGACTCTGTGGGAGAGGAGAAAGGTGTCATGTCTCCATTTTGTGGATTGGAGTTATATTTAATCACTCAGGTTTTATCTCTCCAGTCCCTATCTCAGTGGCAACTGACTCTTACCCTTTTACTTGTTTATTACTAATTTTAAAGCACAGGCCCAGTCACACAACTGGGCTCAGAATTCCTCTGTCACAGATGAGTAAAATCTGTGTACTCCAGCTGGCAGATATTCCTCCACAGCTGAGCAGGTCATTTCAGAAGGAACTGGTTTTGGAGAGGAAGTGATCTTCCCACCAGAAATTGTCTGCCATTCTAGGACAATAATTATGATGCAGTCAGCAGCAAAATCCTAATTCTGACCTTGGCCATAGCGACGCAAATCCTGAATGGGACCCCCTTGAATTACTCTGAGCATTTAGGTTGAAGAATGCAATTTGATTTCTTCTTCTACAGGGAAAGTGGGATCCGCTCTGAGAATGCTCTGATGTTTTTCATCATGTGAGGGCTTTCTGATGAAAAACTATCAGGTGGCAGTCAGTCTGCCACTTCTGGATTGCTTTACCTGATCTGATTTAAGACAGAGAAAGTGAAGCAGATGAAGGAAGCAGAGAGGATGCAGCAAATACAAAGGGAGCAAGGATGGTGCCTGTTCAATCCCACCTGGCTGCTTGTCTCCAGGGTGACTGTCATTATCAGGGAACACAAGCAAGTCCTATTTTTAACTTAAGTAAAAAAAGAATTGTCCTCTAGTTTATATTGAAAACCAATAGAATAACAACTCCTGTCTGGGAGAGAATGTCTAAGATTCGGCAAAATCAGCTTGTAGAGAATTGCCCAAGAATTAAAAATCTAAACAAAACTCAGTTGTCTATTGACATAAATCTTTCCAGTCTCCTTCACTGTTCCTCTGTCCAGCATCATTTAGAATTGAGTAGGAAGGTGATATGGAGACAGGAATGAAAAGGAAGGGAAGTGAAATGGATACGGAAAGGAGAATATGAAAGTAAAGAGCAGCACAAACAGGTGGAGAAAACAGCAACCACAAAATTTCACTAAAAATGTCTTCAAACATAATGCATGACAAAGAAGTAACAGAAACTTTCTCATTATCCAGTTCTCAGTTTTTTCACAAAAGGGAACATCCATAAAGGGATTATAAAGACTAACAAATGATTAATGACTATTATACATATGCCACAGACCTGAATGGTGTGTGTTACACCTGGCTTTAGGTACAGCAGTTAAAGTGTTACATACAGTTAGAAACCATACTATAAATCTCAAATCCTTTATTAAGAGCTTACTTGATTTTGCAATTCAGCTATAATGTAATAAGGATGAGTTAAAAATTGTTGAAGATTAGAAGTCTCATCACCACTATAAACAACTAATTGCAACTGAAAAGTCATATTTCTGGGGCAGTATTTTAATTTTTACTGACATTACATCAAGAACGTGATCTAGCTGGTATTTGGTGGGAACAGAACTACAAGATTTCTCAACACTGTAGGTAAAACCAATAACATCACTTAAAGCTGAAGTATTCTGACACTTTATAAGACTGCTATAGTGGTGTATAATATTATTAAAATATCACTTCTGGGATTAAATTATCCATATCCTCTGTCTCAGTCTGGTTAGTCTATGTTGTAGCAGATACATTTCAGATGTTTCCAAGAAAGAGATCACCAGCAATACATTATCTTTCCATTAGAAATTCTTAAAAGTGCTTTTGTGAACAAAGTGCCATATTTTGCACCAGGGATGTGCGAGGGACTTGGCTTTTGTAGAGTCTAGAAAAAGCTTATCAAATTAGGCCAATTTGTTAGAATTTGAACAATCTGGACTTTGCCTGTTTAAGTGTTGAAATGATCTGTCTCACCTAATCGTGCTTACAATCATGTCTATGATAACGATCACCAGAATCTTCTGCCTGCATGCTAATTAGACCATGGCTGAAGACATTATCCAAAGACAAGCTTTCACTGCTGAAGGTAGGGACCAAGGCAAGCAGCCTCCTAATGTTCTGCTCATACAGTTCAGGGAACACACTGGATGAATCACAGGATGGTTTTGGTTGGAAGAGACTTTTAAGGTCATCAAGTCCAACCGTTATCCCAGCACTGCCAGGTCACCACTAAGCCATGTCCCTCAGCGCCACATCTACATGTCTTTTAAATATTTCCAGGGATGAGGCCTCCACCACTTCCCTGGGCAGCCTGTCCCAGTGCTTCACAACCCTTTCTGTAAAGAAATTTCTCCTAATACTTAACCTAAACCTCCGCTGGGGCAACTTGAGGCCATTTCCTCTTGTCCTATTGCTTATTACTTGGGAGAAGAGACTGACCCACACCTTGGGTGCCTCTTGTCAGGTAGTTGTAGAAAGTAATAAAGCCTCCCCTGAGCCTCCTTTCCTCCAGGCTAAAAGACCCCAATTTCATCAGCCTCTTCTCATAGGACTTGTTCTTTAGACCCTTTACCAGCGTCGTTGCCCTTCTCTGGACACACACCAGCACCTCAATGTCCTTCTTGAAGTGAGGGGCCCAAAAACTGGACACAGTATTCAAGGTGTGGCCTCACCAGTGCTGAGTACATGGGGACAATCTCTTCCCTACTCCTGCTGGCCACACTATTTCTGATACAAGCCAGGATGCTGTTGGCCTTCTTGGCCACCTGGGCACACTGCTGGCTTGTATTCAGCCTGGCTGTGGACCAGCACCCCCAGGTCCTTTTCTACCTGGCAGCTTTCCAGCCACTCCTATCTAAAGTGATGGTGATTCGTAGAGAACCAGAGATATTTTCTGTATGAGAGAAGTGGTACAAAGTCAGGCAGAGCTCAGTGATGTCTGTTTTTTTAATAATTTGTGTTTACAACCAATTGCACAACTCCAAAAGGCAAAGACATATAGTCCTTCTGTAACAGTACAAGGTAGTGACCATTGCCAATAGTGACTGCGAACACAAATGACCCTCAAGATCATCCACAGAAGTAGGATGGACATACTTAATGTCTCAGTGTCTGATCGGTGAATTGTTTTGTAAAATACTGATAAGTGTGATCAGCTTTTGATCACACACTTCTTCATCCTCTATAATTGTGCTAACCTTTGAAGCCAAATCTGTGGCAACAGATATCATGGCTTCTGTGGTCCAGCTTTGACTATCTGCTGAGTTTCTACTGTTAAATGCTGTTCTAAGAGATTTTTTTGTTCACAGACATGTTGGCTGAATGCTTGTTCAAAACCAAACCAAAATGCTATATTTGCTATATTGTGCAAAAGGGAAACTACGATATAGTT
>NW_010429292.1:0-1410 GCF_000710305.1 Buceros rhinoceros silvestris
GCAGCCATTGCAGCAGCCATCCTCACCTCCTGCACCACTCAATCTCTCTCTCCTGATGGCCCCTCTTCCCTGAAATGGCTGGTTTTCAGATAAAACCCCGACTGTGTGGGGTTGCCTAGAATTACACGTGTCCGGGGAAGCTGATGGTTCCCGTGCAGCCTCGTCCTTCGTGCCTCCACAGACCAGGGCAGTGGCTGGGGCGTTGGGCGGGCCAAAAAACATGTGTGTTCCGATCGCCGTCATGCCACGAAAGCAGCTCCTGTGCTGCTTTGATCTGCCTCCGCGCACCAGGGGATGCTCTGAAGAAACCGGCCCCTGGCCACTGCTGCACCTCAGCCGGGCAGGGCTTTGGTTCAGTTGTCGTCTCTCCCAGGAAGAGACGGCGGTGCCGGTTCTCCTTCTCGAGGCACAGCGATGCCCTAAGCCAACACAGCCCTGGGGGCAGGCAGCCTCTGCTCCTGCCCGGCGGCAAGACCGGGAGGAAGATGGTTCCCAGCCAGCGCTTTGGCAGACAAGCGGCGTTTTGTGGGGTAGGAGAACCGGTTCCTACCGCTCTCCTGCCTGCCGTGACTGTCTTCAGTTTCCTCCTCTCCTCTCTCCTGCTTTCCTCCTGGATCGGATCCACTTGGCATTTTCCATCTGTGTTTTCTCTGCCAGTATTTGCTGCCTGGCAGCAAACTCCAGCGTCTGGGCCTGCTCGCTCTTTAGGAGGATCACAAGGATGACAAGTTCTCCGAGATCCTCGTTTAAACGATGTTCTGAAGCTCTTGCCACGGTTCACTTCTCTTTGCCTTCAGCGCTGCCCGGCAAGCCCTCGTGTCTGCCAGCCAAAGAAGGACCGACCTGCACGTTCATTTGTTTTTCACCTGCATTTATGAGCGTCCAACTGTTTTACTGACTGCAGAGGTCGAGCTCGGTCGTTCAGGCGCTCGACAGCAGCGCCGTGAAGGCTGTGTCGTAACCGTGAGATGAACGGGCGAACAGCCCTTATTGCCAGAACGGTTTCCCTTGGCCTCGGCTCCACAGAAGCGCGCATTTGCCCTCTGTAGACCCCCGTCACCGTTGCCTCGCTAGGTGAGGAGATCGGTGCTGCGTTGGTCCACTGGCAGCGGCCAACCTCGGTGTGTGTTTTCCTCACTCACAAGTTATGAAACACCTCTCTGCAGCATCTCAGGGTGGCACGACCTCCGGGGTCTCACCTCTGTGCCTTGGAGGAGGAGCTGCCCCAAACCAAAGGGCAGTGTCGCAGGCCGCACACCCGCTGCTTCCCCGTGGAGGGCGAGGACGCAGCTTTGGTCCCGGGCTCCTTGCAGTCACCCTTCAGCGGTCAGTCCCACGCGGTGGGGCAGCCTCGGGCCTCGTGCTGGCCTGGTGGCCCTGCTGTAAGGATCCACTGTCAGGGCGAGCCTC
>NW_010429292.1:1533-12219 GCF_000710305.1 Buceros rhinoceros silvestris
CTGAATGCCTGCGGCCTGAGCCCAGCCCCTCCCCCTCGTGAGCTCTGCGTCTCCACGCACAGCTCCGGCAGTCATACATCGGAGGCAGTTACTTTTGCTCCCTTCCCCATATTGACCCTACAGAGGGTTTCCCTGTTTGCCTGGGAGGTGGTGTCACCCTCAGCAGGGTCCCTCTGAGCACATCCCCGCGTAGCAATTCTGTTTCTGACCAGCTAGACCAAACGTTTTCTCCCAAATTTATGCCAAAAATGCTAAGACACCCGTCCAGGTCTGCCAACACACCTGTCCAGGTCTGCCAACACACCTGTCCAGGTCTGCCAACACCTCTGACAACAGTTAGAAAAACGAATCGATTTTTAAAATTGCAGTAATAACCTCTTTCTCCCGAAGATGCTGTAACGGCGCCTCAGCCGTAAAGCCACCATCCCGTGGCAGCCTCATCTCACCCCGAAACCACGGGGGGTTGAGTGTGCAGCCACGGAGCTCGTCCCTGCTCCTCGTCCTCCGAGCACCTCACGAGATGCTCCGCTGGGAGGACAGGCAGAGGGGTTCACTGGGCTCTGACATGTCCCACCGCCCACCCAGCTGGGTAAGGGCAGGAGGAGACCCTGGGAGCCCTGAGCTTTCGCAGCCTTGTTCTGGGTGAAGTCCTTCCGCCAGCCCTGCAGGGACGCGCCGCCACCCGCTCCGCCATTCCTGTGATGTCGCGGTTCACCCAGCCGGGTGTTTCCTCCACACAGGGTTAGTTGCATGGCTCAGACTCAGCACTTCCTCAGAAGCCAGCCTTGGCTGCTGACGCCCTTGTCCACCCTGCTTGTCTCCACACACCGATAAGAGGTCATGCTTCGTGTTGCCCATCTGTTAATATTTAAAGCATTTTTCCCTGGAAGAGCACAGCCCGGGAAATTGTTTTGAGGCGCCCGTGTGAGACAAGCCTTTAGCAATCATGAGTCAGCTTTTTAAGAGCATGAAGGCACGAGCATTCCCCCTTCCTGAGAGAGGTGGATGTACCCTTCATGTCCACCATGCGGGCCTGTCCTGCCCCCAAGCCCGAGGCAGGTCTGGGAGCCTGGTGGCTGAACAGCTCCTCTGCACGGGGTGTTTGTTCTCGGAAACATGGCGCTTACCACAACCTCTTTTGCAAACGAGCTTTGTCCACGTGGCGCAGCGGATCTGGGGTGGGGTTTGTGTGGCTGGCTCTGGGGCCTGTGTCCACCTGTGCTTTTTTGTGTCCCCTTCCTGGGAACGTCCCAAGGCCATGTTTGCAGCAGTGTGTCACTCAAGAGGCTTGGAGGCTGCTCCAGGGCAGGGTGCAAACTGCCACAGAGTCGCCCAAGACAGTTTGGTGGAGTTTAGGGTTTTGAGGCCAGGGCCATGGCCCAGAGGAACCCTTCTTTACTCCGTGAGCAACTCCTGCTTTTCAGGCTGGAAACAGCTCTCTTCAGCCAGATTGGCTAAGCCGTGGGACAGTGGCAGAGCTCTGTACCGCTACAGAAGAGCCCAGTGGTGAAAGCACTGCCTCAAGAACAAACATGGAGGGGTCTCATCCCAAAGCTGACGGGAGCAGAGAGCCCTGGGCTCTGGTCCTGCTCCTGAGAGCTCATAAGGACAAACCCTTCTCCCAGACATCTGCAGCTACAAAACCGCTGTACAAGTAGCAAGATCTTCTTGCTAACATATTCTGATGGCTCCCATTTCCTTCCTTGCTCTCGCAAGAGCAGGTAAATCCCAGCCCACCGGCGTCGTTCTGTTGACGGTGTCACTGTGTCCCATCTGCCTACTGAAATTCCTGCCTGAGTTCACCCTGCACAGGTGAGCAAAAGACACCCGCAGTCATGTTTGAGATGACCCTAGGAGCCCCACGTCCTTTCCCCGCACCTTCTCCCTAGCTGTGGCTAATCTACAGGTGTCACGGCACCAAAATAAAACCCAACTCCTGGCCCCACAGGAGCCTTACTCAGGGGGTTAACACAAGGTACATGGGACAAAGAAACGCCATCATCAGAACCTCTCATCACCCAATCACAGAGAGATGTAGCCTACAGGAACATACTGGGGGCCTCTCATCCATCTCCTGGCCAAAGCAGGGTTAACTTCAAAGCCACATGAGGTTGCTCAGGGCCTAGTGGTGGTGTTCCACAGCTGGTGATCCCTTTCCAAATCTTTGGGCCTGTCCCATGCTTATGGTCCTGGAATTTCCCTACTGCAGTTGGAACTGTTGCCTCTCGTCCTTTCTCTGGACATCCTTGAGAAAAGTCTGTGTCTCTCTTCTCTATATCCTCTCTCTCGCAATGGAAGGCAGCAATGGTATTCCCCGGAAACCTTCTCTTCTCCTGAGAGACAGGTCCAGCACCTCCTCCTCGTATCCCATCTACTCCAGTCTCAACCACCTCAGTGACCCTCCGCTGGACTTTGCAGTCAACCAACATTTCCAACACCTTCTGGAAAGATACATTCAAAGTCCTGCTTCCACTAATGCAGACAGCATCCAGTGGCCAGTGATGTCACTTCCCCTCTGTTGCAGCATCTCGTTCTCTGTGTGCCACCCTGGAGCTCTCTCTGTGTAAGCATGATTATCTTGTTCCTGTCGTTGGCTTTTTTTCTGCTACTTGTTTCACACCATTGACTCCCAAACGGTTTAAGACCCAGCCACGGGGTCCTCACGTTCAACCCCAGAGGAAGGGCTTGGTCCAGACTCACCAGGGCAGTCCACAGCCCGTGTTTTGGGCTTCTGGTATTTCTGTATTTCCTTAAGAAAGGACCACGGCTTTTGATGAAGGAAGGACAGAGCAGACGCCTGGATGCTTTTCAGAGCTTTTCAGAAGGTCATGGTAGAGCCCTCATTGTGTCCTTGCGGTCAGCTGGGCCCTGGTGTGGGAGAGATGAGGCCACTTTGGGGGGAGCTGTTTCCTACCTGGGGGACTGGCTGAAAGAGCAGGCAGTTCCCTGTGACTGAAGCAGAGAAACGGGACAACAGAGCCTGAAAGAAGTGGGGCCTGCTGAGAGGTGTGGGCTGATAACTGCAGAAGGACTAGCTACAAGGAGGCCTGAAGGCACAGTGGGGACCCTGGACCGTGGTTGGTGGAAATGGGGATGGCAGTGAGGAGCAGCAACAAAGCTTTGATAATGCTAATAGTAAGGCAGCTACTACGTTCTCCACACAGGACTCAGACTATGCGGAAGGTCCAGCTGCATCTCCTCAGAGATCAACACCCAAGACAGGCTGTGGGTGAGAGGAGGTTGTCGCACTTTGTCCCTCTCTCTCGTGTTGGGTCATTCCCTAGGGTGTTTCCTGGAGGAGACTGGTCTTTTTTTAGCACTACCATCGCCAGGCTGGAGGCAGTTGTTTGCTTTGTTTTGTAGCTGTGGCTAATCCATGTCTGCACCTCCCACCACTAAGTTCAAGAGCAGCAGTTTGAAGAAATACTAAAAAAACCCCACACGCCTTTAAACACCTCTCTAGTAACTAAGCACGGTGGAATGAATCATAAACCATGCTCCCACATCAGATGAGGAAACACAGGGAAACAAAAAGTGCAGCAAGGCAGCTTGGTACTGGTTTGTTGCCCTACCCCTCAAGGTTTGTTTGGACAGTTAATAAAAATATGTTGACATTTGTTCTTGTTAAACAAGGCGACCTATTTACAGTAAATTTGCTGTAAATGAATGCTGGATCTCACAGGGGATTAAGTCACTTCCTCTGCTCCAGGGAGTGAGGTTGGGAAGGTCCTGTTTCTGACGTGGCATGGACCCCATTTCTGAGACAGGTATGAGCAGGAGGGGAAGTATTTGCCCTAGTGGAGTCTTGGCCCTCGGAGCGCATTAGTAGCCCCTATGGGCAAAAGAGGCCGAGGCTTCAACAGAAGCAATTTAGGGGATATGGGTAAATGTCCAGCGGGGAGATTCTGGGAGGAAAAGCAAGCACCATGAGCAGATGAGATGGATGCAAGTGGTCTGTGCTATGAACATCCCTGGGAGCAGGCACTTGGATATGATCGGAGCAGGGGCAGGCTGCTGAATGCCTCCAGAGTCCAGGGGAGGTAGGATGCCCCTGTAAACATCTGCCCAGAGAGCAGGAGAGTAGAACTCTTCCACCTGGAGAGTAAAACTCAAAGACAGATGGGAGATATGCTGTGAGTCCAGTGATAACCTGGGTAGCTGCAGCATCCAGCTTTCTCCTTCCTCTGGCAGCACCAGATGCCTGAAGAGCTTGCCCAACGTCACCAAAAGGGCCCTGGACAGCTCAGCAGTTCCTTGTTCAGCAGCATTCCCAGAAGCATGGAGAGCCTAGCAGTGAAGTCTACCCAGGAATGTTTTCCACCTTGTTTGTTCTCATCCTGAGTACCTAGAGGTGTGAGATTCTTGTCTTTCTCTGCTCTCCTCCCAAAGCGGGAACACAAGGAACATCCCACCCTTCCAGATCTCAACCTTGGAGAAGTTCTTCCTCTTTCCAGTCAACCCCAAATGTCCTTCCTGGCAACCTCCTCTTCTCCTCCAGGGCATCCTCCTCTCTTTCCTCTCAACTCTTTTGCCCCAGCTGAGATCCATGCCAAGGGTTTGACTGACTCAGGGTCACAACACACCCTGGCAAGAAGTAGAAGCCCAGAGCTGAGGAAGAAAAAAGATGATGCCTTGAGAAACCCCACAAAGGCTACATCAGACTGGATTGTGGATTGGTAACACAGGATGGCAATCGCTCTTTTAACCCTTGGCATTTGGCCATCCTTGGGCCAAGATGGAAAGAGGCCAGCAAGATGCCAGGTCTGGCCCAAACGTGCAGCTATAGGTAGTTAATTGGTCTTTAGGATGCCGAGTACGGCCTGTTCATTCCGTTCTTCTTTCCAACATACCACTGGCTTACACATGAGATTTCAGCGTTGACTCACTCCTGCATTTTCTTCTCTTCCAAAGCAGTGGCTGAGTTGGAAGCTGCTGACCCTGTTAGAGAAGCTGCTGTGTGAGTCTCTTGCAAGGTGCTGCGCTCCCGCCGCTGAGTCCACCGCTTCTGCTTATCTCCACCCCATCTGCGTGCCCCGGCAGCCCTCGCCTCTTTCTCACGTGCACACAGCTTTTGAAAAGCCAATCATCCCTCACACACCGGCAGTGGAGCCCGAGCTGCCGGGTGTCTTTGGTGACCTGCTCACTGCTTACTCCACAGAACGGACTTGAGAGAGCGCTTCGGCACTTGCCTATGGTTGGCACTGCCAACCTGTTTTGGCAGGGTCACACCACACCTTCCCAAGAGCGGCTCATTTCTGCGCGCAGGTGTTCTTGCAACGCTGGCCACAACCGCCTCTGCCAACGATTTGGAGGGGAAGGATTCATTTTCCTGACGTTGTTGTCATTATGGCTGTCTTTTTTCCCAGAAGATGGGCTGGAAGTGTGCTTTTGGTGCCTTTGTGTTTCCAAGTGGCTTTGTGCAGCCAGCGCTCTGCTGAGTAGCCTTGGAGGCAGGGAAAGCCGTCACGTTACGGACACAGTAATGCAATTAGCTCAACTCAGAAATGGAGCAGCAATTATCAGACATCACCAGTTTTCCCATTTTCAGGTGCAAGCCTGTTTCTCTCAATTATGCATTCCTCTGTGAGGTGTTCTGGAATGGCACAAAAGCCGTAATGTATTGGTGGTGGAGAAAGTGTAGCTTTAGACTTGAGCACAGTACGACTGGAATCTCAGCTGTTCTCCAGAGCTTCGTGATCTTGGCAATGGCTCCTGCCGTGCAGCGATTTTGGCAGTTGTCTTTAAAAGCCGTCAGTGACCCTCTGAAGATGTTGCAGTTTGTGTTTTCCTGGTGGTGTTCCCCCGGTCTTGCCAGGAACCCATTTGGTGAGGACGCCTGTGTACCCATCACCAGCTGAGGGGTGGGAGAAGATTTCAACAGGACGACGAAGATGTTTGTTACCATGGGAGCTGGCATTCAATAAGACAACGCTTTATTTTTTGTCCGGGACTTGAGCAGTGTTTTATGCGCAGAGGCTTCTTGCCTGAGCCTTGGAGCGATTCTCCAGTTAACAAACTGAGTTTGCTGTGCCGACTTCTCCAGCAAGAAGTCCTGCAGGATGAGTGTACTTAGTGCACGTGGAGGCTCCGTGTCCCCGGCACAGCCTGGAGCACTCCTGACACTCATGATAGCTCCTAGCTGCAGTCTGCGTTGACATGGACGTAACCAAGATTGTGTTTCTTAGCTGGGAAACAGCTGATGGGGAGAGGGAACCACATGGTTTTGGAGGAGCAAGGCCGGTGGCGACCTCAGAATGCAAGAGTTGCTGGGTTGGAAGAAGATGCTTTCTCGGAGCTGTGATTCAGGCCGGGGGGTCCTCCCTCACTGCTGGAATACTCCAGAAGTCTTCAGCTGAGGAAGATGAGAGGATCCCATCATTGCTGCAGGCAAGGATGACTCAAAGGGAAAGGCATGGTGTGGCTCCAAGGGTGGAGTAGGGTGCTCCCCTCCAAGGCAACAGCAGAGGTATGTTTTGTTGCTACTGTGAGCTGGGCTGAGTTGCCTGTTGTTTTGATTGGACCAAAGTGGAAATGATGCCCCGAGACACCTGACGAGCAAGGCCGTGGCTGGGAGGCAGCACCAACTGAACGAGTACCTGCTGTTCCCCATCACTGTCCAAGCACTTAGACTCTGTCAGGTCCCACCTCCTCTAGTCCTTACAGCTCTTCTAAAACCTCCTGCTCCTTTAGGCTGCCACCCTTGTGCTGGGATGAGCATCTCCAGAGCAGAGCTTTCACTCTGGTGCTTGAGCCTCATCAGGAGGGTTGGTTCTGGTCTGCCCGGGCAAGCGAGGAGGAGTGAGAGCAAGGCAAGCGGCAGCATGAGTCTCAGAGAATCGCACCAGCGGTCTGAGAGTGCTCCTCTGGGGCAAATGAAACCCCGTCCCTCAGCTGTGTCTTTTTTTCATACTGGAAAATACCTAGAGTGGCCACTTCTGTGTAAGTCGAGCATGACCCAGGTCCTGTGCGATGTGCCTGACTCACCAGCTCAGCTTCTGCTCTCCACTGGAGATCCTTGTGTAGCTATTAAGAGAAATTTGATTTAAACACATTTGATTTGGCACAGAGAGGGGGAGGAAAACACATTCTGTGTGTCTGCTTTTACTTTCCTGTATTCATCTGCTTGTCAGAAGGTGACAGAGAAGAGGCATATAGAAAGGAACCCAAAGTCCATGGGAGGGAGAGGACAGAGGCAGAGGTACACAAGAGCACTTTCGGTGCACATTTCTCCAGCCCCATGATCTTCACAGAGCAGGTCGGGTTTGCCTGTGTTTACTCTAAGGCTCTGCGTTACGCAGCAGTGGGATTTCTGTGGGCAAGTCAGGACACCTCAAGGCACTTCTCTATAAGTCGAAACAAAGACTGTCAGATGCTTTCTTGACACCAATGGCATTTCTGAGGAGTGTCTGCCCCTGAGATGTGTTACCAGGTAAGAATCGAGCTGTGTTTGGCTTGCTGGGTTGATGTGGAGCTGGTTGCCACCAGTCAGTTCCTGTGTTCTTTCTGGGGCATCTTTGTGGAGCACCTTGTCCAAGGAAGGGCACGCATCCCTTCTCCATTAGCTCAGGAGGGCAGATGTATCTCTCCATCACAGGCTCTGGAGAAGGTGTTCCTCACTAGTTCCTGGCAGTGCTCTATCACTTGGCTTTTCTCCTTGCATCCTGCCTTGTCCGTGGAGGAAGAAACGTAGATTCAAATGGCTGTAGTTACAATGATGTTATTTTCCACAGTCCACTGCAAAGAGCATTAGATGTGGTGGCTCGCAGATGGTTTTAGCCCAAACAGCTCAGCCCAACAATTCCCTGTCTCATCTTGACACGGACTTTGGCCATTTCCTTGCTGTTCTCTGGAGCTGCAGATGCTTCAGATCCAACATTCATGCCTAGAACTTTGCCCAGGAATGATAGGTCTGTAGCTTTGACTATGCCTGTTCAAAAAAAAAAAAAAAAAAGTGAAAAAACCCATCTTGTTTCTTCCAGGGCTCACCCAGCACTGGGAGTGTCATCAGTCTTCACTTCCACTTTCCAGTTCATGAACCTCTCGCGCACTGCAGCTTTCCCCTGGTCTGATACCCTAACTCACAGCCCTGGGAGATTGCCTTTCTCCTCACCACAACGTACTTTCTTGAGATGCCTGGGGTTTACTTACTGGCTTTGGGTTTGTCACCATCTTTTTCAAGAACACCAACAGTTGCAGGAGCTGCCACTTCCAGTGTTCTTTAATACTGCGGTTTTTTTAAAGGGAGGTGTGATGAGAAGCAAACACAAAGAAGTGCTTGACCGCTAAGAAGTGCTTAAACCCTTCAGAAAATATTGGCTACATTCAGTGGGTAGAATAAATTTAATCCTGAAATAAAAGGTATCTTTAGTTCTCAGCCAGAAACCTACTTTTTGGGTTTTTAAGCCAAAATCTGTTCATTCACTCGTATTAAGTGACCAGTTACTTCCTCCTGAATGCAGCCAGAGATACCTGCTCGCCCAGAGTTATCTCCTCTCCTGTGCAACGTTCCTGTAAACTGCTGGAATCAGAGAAAACATCTGACTGGGCTCCCCCACCCTTCCCAGCAGGGGTGGTCAGTTGTTCCCCAGACACAGGACCTCTCTGCCAGAAATTTAAAAAAATAAATAAATAACTGCTAAGAAAGGGGTTTTAGCCAAGGGTAAGTGCTAAAACAGTTTGTGAGTTTCCACCACCCAAAAGTTTTACGTATTTTGGGTGTAAAATCTATGGTGACTGTTTACTACAGCGAAATCCATCAGATGATCTCAGTGGGTCTTCCCAAGAGATGCCCTTGTAACCTTTCCACCTGTGACAAGGGCAAATTTTTCAAAACTAGCATTTTTTGAGAAAAGAAACCAAGGCAGCAGAGGCAGTGGTCCCTGGGATTCCTGGGGGAGGAGTGAGAAAAGAAGTCCGTGTCCAAGCGCCCAGTTCCAGCCCATTACAGGTCACTGGAAGACGCCTCTGTGAAAATCCAGCCGCTGCTCTTCAGGAGGATACTGGTACTGCCAGCCTGTGCCACAGATACTTCTCTGCAATCCCCCCAAACTGCCCCAAGAGAGGGTGGCAACTGCTGTGGAAAAGCAGATTTTCCCTACTGGTGGCCAGCCCACCCCTAAGCGCCCACAGACCCCAGAGGGGTAACCCAAAATACGGGTATCTAATGAGATTTTAGTCAGGTTTTGCCCTTTTTGATCCTCGTCGGCCTTTTGGTAGAGGCCTTTGTGCTGAGGACACAAAGGCAACGGCCGGCTCAGGAACAGGATAGTCACCACTTGCGGTCAGGGACTTGTGTGCGTATGGTTTTCTTGCTGGAAGCCTAGGATTAATAATTATTAGTAATTAACATCCCTGTAAAGACTCAGCTGTGGGCCACGGGGAGGTGGTGGTGAGGCTAGTGAACGCCTGTGTTTCTGGAGGAGCAGCTTGCTCTCTATTCAAAAGGGTTAGAGGCTTTGGGTTAGACCAGTTAGCGTAGCTGTAAGAGCAGGAGTTGGCTTCTGAAGGCAGCTGCCCTTGGGCCAGGGAGCCATTCCCCTTCCCAAAGATCTCAGCTCCTTCGTCTGCAAAGCCCTCAGCACAACGGCTCTTTGGTCATCCCACGCTGAGGACAGAAACCGAAAGGTTTTGTTGAGTGGTCTGGCCTCGCAGACAAAGCAGTGGAGATCTTCCGCAAGGGCGAGCGGTTCCCAACAGCCGGTCAAGGAGCTGTCTCTCCAGGTGGAGGTGATTCCTGCTTCCCAAACACGTGGGCATCCCCTGGACAGCCCAAGGGACAGGTGCTCACACCCCCATGCTGCAACACCTTGGAAAGGAAGGGCCTATCTTAGGGAGGCGTTTCCCAGCCCAGTCCCACTGCCTACCGTTCCCCGCTGCTGCTTCAGGAAGTGGTCCTCCGGCACAGAAGCCGTGTTTCCTCATTACAGTCAGGTCTGGGTTTGCAAAGCAAAGCCGCTGGTGGCAGGTGACTGGCAGGAAGGCGAGCGAAGTCTTATCAGGTGGCCTGTCAGCCCATCAGGGGTCTGCCGAGCCAAGCACGCGGAAGCAGCGCTGAATGCTGTTGACTTTGGCCAACGATGGCGCCTGTGGCTCAGACTGTCTGCGTTAGCAGGACCTGTGGCCAAGGTAAGGTGCTGGGAGGAATCAGCTGGCATCCACCCAGCAGGCGCCTTGTGAAATGCCGCATGTGGCCACTCACCAGCGCGGAGTCCTCCCGGGAGCACTGGCAGACATGGACCAGCCCCTGGCCCCTGGTGGGGAGGAGGTGGCAGCTGTTTGGTCTTCCTGGAGCTGGGCAGCAATGATGCTTCTTGCCGGGGGAAGCAGTGCATGATCCAGCCCAGGCTGTAGCCAGGGACACCTCGGACACGGCAGAGCTGACAGCCTCCCCCAGCCATTCTGCCAAAACCCTCAAGCTCACTCGTTCCCTACAGCTTTCTCTCCCAGAAGGCCATATGCAAGTCATATGCCCCCTCAGCAAGTTCGCCGATGACACCGAGCTGAGTGGTGCAGCTGGCACACTTCAGCGACAGGATCCATCCTGAGGGATGGCGGGCTGGAGAGGTGGGCCCATGCGAAACTCGTGAAGTTCAGCGAGGCCAAGTGCGAGGTCCTGCACATGGGTTGGGGCAATACCGAGGACAAATACAGTCTGGGCAGAGATTGGGTTGTGAACAGCTCCACAGA
>NW_010429293.1:0-696 GCF_000710305.1 Buceros rhinoceros silvestris
CCCAAAGGCTCCCTGTCCAAGAGGTCTCTTCTGCACTTGTCTTGAGTAACTGGGGTGTTCCTTTTGTGGAATTCAGCAGAAAGGCACCTGGGGGACCCTCCACGGACGGGCGAGCTCCAACTCTCAGCCTTGCCCTGGCACCGAGAGCTCGACTGCCTGCACGTGGAGAGGAGCTGGGCGATTTCAAGGGCATTTGGGGCACCCCTGGCCCGGCCCCTTCCAGCACATTCCCTTCTCCACCCTGCTCCCTCCTGGCCATGGGAGGCGCTGGCTGGGCTGGGCCTCTCACGAGGGGATGCCGGGGGGCTCTGGAAACCTGCACGTGGAGAGGAGCTGGGCGATTTCAAGGGCATTTGGGGCCCCCCTGGCCCGGCACCTTCCAGCACATTCCCTTCGCCACCCTGCTCCCTCCTGGCCATGGGAGGCGCTGGCTGGGCTGAGCCTCTCACGAGGGAATGCCGGGGGTCTCTGCAAGCGCAAGGCTCTCTCTGCGCTGTTCCTTCCTACCTTGCTGCTTCGAGGGCTCTTCAGCACCATCTCGGTGACCTCCCCAAACAGGTCTGTGCCATCTGGTCCTCACGTTTTAAACCACAGAGTTACCAACAATTTCACAGCACAAATCTGGCGTTTGTTGCCCAGGTCTAAAGAAAACACGCTGACAGCGCAAAACCCTCCCAGCTGCAGCCAGAGCAGACA
>NW_010429294.1:0-214 GCF_000710305.1 Buceros rhinoceros silvestris
GCAGTCCCTGGCACAGACACGCTGCAGCCTCGAGCAGGGACGCTCTGAGGAGCCCGGCAGGGCCACGAGCAGCATCTTGCCCCAGGACGCTCCAGTCTGGCCAGGGCTGCCTGGGAACTTGCCCCGAGAACCAGCGGGAGCCCGGGCTGGCCCAGGACAGCCCGGCCCAGAGACAAACCTTGGGACGCTCCAGCCCTGGAAGCGCCGAGCACAT
>NW_010429294.1:530-751 GCF_000710305.1 Buceros rhinoceros silvestris
AAGCCACTCCAAGGGACTCACTCACCTTCCCCGTCATCTTCAGGATCTCATTGCGGTAGAAAATCAAGCTCCTCCTCATGAACTCGTAGCTGTAAGACAGGAACAAGCCGTGTGGGAGGCTGAGAGGACGCGGAGCAGTGTCAGACGCTGTTCAGAGCTGCGGGGGGTCTGCCCGGGGGGACGCGCCACTTCCCTCCCCAGGTTCCCCACGGGCCGGTCCC
>NW_010429295.1:0-807 GCF_000710305.1 Buceros rhinoceros silvestris
CTCCCCCCCTTTCTTTTTCTGCTTGAGGAATCTGCAAGGGTAGAATGTGACCTTTGTGGATTAGTGTCTTTGCAGTTCCTCATTGAGCACTTTGTGTGAACAATTTTGCATCTATGGATTTCTTGCAAGCTGCTGGCTGTGAATGTCCACTAATCCTGATTCACTGTTTATGCCATATGATTGGTTACCTCGGCCACCTTTTTTTTTTTTTTTTTTTTTTTTTTCCTTTCCCTGCTCGTTGCCTAATTGGTTGACCCTGGTGTTATAAATATCAGGAAAACTGAACAAATCACAAAGGCTTTGCATCTGTGGGGAAAGGGAGAATGAAATAGCAGGGAATAAATTGGTGTAGGGATTTTAGAACATTTTAAATTGTCCATTTGCACAAGAAAGATCAGTATATTTGCCTAGATACATACATTTGAGCTGTAAAAAGAGTTCAGTTCTTTCACAACCTGACAGAAAGAGATAGGTAGCTCTTTATCACGCTTTGTATCCAATCCTTACCTGTCACATCCCTCCCAAGTCATCACATGTATAAGCAATGCTGTTGGGAGACATTTTGTTCCCACTCATTATGCAGAGAGTAAGTTCTTTTGGGACCTATCTTGTCTCTTACAATGCGCATGTACACTACCTTGCATAAGAGGATCCTGACCTCAAATGAAATTTCTAGCTGGTTTAGTGACAAAATTACAATAAAGACTCTGCAGTCATGCTTGTTTACCTCTCACCAATAAGCTCTAACGCATAAATAAAAGCTCCTCTTTGTTCTTAGGTAAACACAAATAAACCAAAATGTAATAT
>NW_010429296.1:0-215 GCF_000710305.1 Buceros rhinoceros silvestris
GGCGTCTCCATCATCGCCGACCGCTTCATGGCCTCCATCGAGGTCATCACCTCCAAGGAGAAGGAGATCACCATCACCAAGGCCAACGGCGAGACCAGCATCGGCACCGTGCGCATCTGGAACGAGACCGTCTCCAACCTGACGCTGATGGCGCTGGGCTCGTCGGCGCCCGCGATCCTCCTCTCCGTCATCGAGGTCTGAGGCCACAACTTCCA
>NW_010429296.1:475-695 GCF_000710305.1 Buceros rhinoceros silvestris
TCTGCTTCGTGCCGGCCTCCTGGAGCATCTTCGCCTACATCTGGCTCTACCTGATCCTGGCCGTCATCTCGCCGGGGGTGGTGCAGGTCTGGGAGGCGCTGCTGCCCCTCGTCTTCTTCCCGGTCGGCGTGGTCTTCGCCTGGGCCGCCGACAAGCGCCTCCTCTTCTACAAGTACGTCTACAAGCGCTACCGCGCCGACCCCCGCAGCGGCATCATCAT
>NW_010429297.1:0-3812 GCF_000710305.1 Buceros rhinoceros silvestris
GATGGACGTTCATGCACGGTAGCTCCCGTGTCCACGCTGGAGGACCAGTGCTGGGCGCGGGGGAGCCTGCATGGTGGGGCAGACGGGCTCTGGTGAGCTCTTAGGGAGGCAGCTTCAGGGAGGATTAACGGAAAAATTTCTAATCCCTTGCTAGCAACCTTTTTTCCTTCTTCTGTGATTTGGCCAGGAGGCCTCTTAGCATGACACACCAGCCTGAGTATTGGAATCTCGTCTCGGGCTAATTTTCGAATGCTGATGGCTGTATTGATTTGGAAACAAGCTGGGTTAAAAAGGCATTGGTCTTGTACACAGAGTCGGGTTGAGCTAATCCGCCGTCGATATGCCAGGCCTGAGCATTATTGACAGCCTAATGAATAGAACGGGGAAAAAACCCAAACCCAGGGCCTTTATTCCCTGCCCCCCTCCCCTTCAGTTTTTGCTTTCCTCTCCGAGCAATCAAGCAAACTAAACAGAGCCGGACTTTCTCCATCTCCATTAACCGCAGAGGGAAAGCGGAAGCGTTGCCAGCCCAGGTGCTCGCTGTTTATCTTGCAATCTGTTATTACCTGCCTGAGTTTCTTAAGCCAAATTCGATCACCTGCAAGTTCTGAAGTCGCTATCAGGCGCCACGGTGATGCAGGACAATTTCTATCTCTTCTGATTCCCATTTCCTGACCTAAATTTCCCGTATCACCAGGCATCCAGGTCTGTCCCTCCCATGTCTTGCTGAATCATTAGGAAGAGATGTTTGGGTACTGGAGGAAAAGGTCATATCTTAAGTCCTTGCAGTGTAAGTGCTGGAGGATTCAGTGATGGGCTCAGCCCTAGAATGTGCTGATCACCCTCGCTGCTGCCCACAGAAAAACCGGCTCTCAGCAGCACTCCCTCTTAATTTAAGAGCTGTAGCTTGGCTCACCCAGCCCTTTCTGGGGTGGAAGGTGACAGTGACAAGAGTATTATGTGCAACAACATGCAGGAGCAGGACATGAAAGTGAATATAGCGTCCAATTAAAGGGAAGCCTGCCTTAATGGCCCTGAATAAAAATTGTGCCAGGATTAACTCTCCTGCCTTGGAAAATGAGCCCAATAAATACGCAAGCTGCTGTAATCCTGTCCTGAACACATTCATTGTTCGGGAAGCAGTGCTTAGCCCTTCTTCCCAGGAAAGCAGGTCTGAGCGCCACATTTCAGGGAGGTGCCAAGTTCGCCGCGTGGCTGCGGGACCTCTTGCCCCTTCCCGTGGTCTGATAGGAAAGGAGAAGCGAGGAGAGGAGGTGGGGAAGGGTCCTTCAGTGGGGGGTCTTCCCTTCAGAACAGGGTTAGTCCAGGAGCAGCCAGGAAGAGGGAAGTGTGCAGGTTGCTCTGAGCAGCTCCTGACTTTCCCTTTGCTGCACCAGGAAAGGGCCTGGGGGCACGGCTCCGGAGGCAGGAGCGCTCCAGCCTGGCGGAATGCAATTAAATCATGCTCGAGGGCAGACGACGCTCCCCAAAGGGACTGGCTGTGGGGGGGAGTAGCTCTTCCCTTCCCGCCAGGACGTCAGCAGCCTGCTGCTCCCCCAGGCAGGCGTGATAGATGTGTATCAGCCAGGCTCCAAATACTCTCAGCCCATGCTGTGCATCCTTGAGTAGCTCTTCCCTTCCAGCCAGGACGTCAGCAGCCTGCTGCTCCCCCAGGCAGGCGTGATAGATGTGTATCAGCCAGGCTCCAAATACTCTCAGCCCATGCTGTGCATCCTTCCTTCTCTACAGGGGATATTGCTGGGAAATGGCCATGGAGGGAGCTGGAGCATCCCTGGTGTCTGCCAAGGGCTGCTGGAAGAAAGGGTGCTATGGGGGGCAAGACACAGAAGAGGGACAGGAGTGGGACAAGTAGCTTCCTTTAGAGTAAGAGGGTTGGGGATGGTCCCCCGAGGCAGTGGGAGGGAATCAGCTAGAAACCCCCGGGAACCAAAAATGTCCACGCTGCAGTGAGGGAAGCGCTGCACATTCGTTTCTAGGTGTATTGATGGCTGAGATCTCAAAATAGGTGGGTAGAAGGCACCTCAAGAGCTAATTTAGCCCGTCCCCCTGCAACAAGGCAGAGACATCGCTGGCAAACACGTGAGAAAGCTATTCTTGAAATTCTTTAACAAAGCAGGTTCTTCAGTCTCCCTAGACATCCATTCTACTGCCTCGCTACCTTTATAATTAGAAAATGTATAGCCAGTATCTAACTTAAACCTTCTTTGTTGCAAATGAAGTGGAGTTTTTCTCAGCCTATCCCCGGCGGACGTGGTGAACAATTGATCAGTGTCCTCTTTGTAACAACCTTTTGCTTTTGGGAAGGTTGTTATCATGTTGCCCCTTAGCCACCTTCCTTCTGAAACGACACGAGCCCCCTCTCTCCCACCTTTGTGTGTCGGTCAGGCTTTCAGAAACGCTTGTCAGTCTTGAGATCCTGCTACAAAAGGCAGAAGGTGACTGTCGCCGATCCAGGAATAGCAGGTCGGTGCATCTCTCCTTCTCGCTGCCTCTGTGCTGACGCAGGACAAATGAGCCCAGCAACAACACAGCAGACGTCGAACACACCAAAGTTCAGACCTGCTCTAGTCCTGCTCGGAATGGGGTCAGCCGCAGCGTTGGTAATGCCAAGTTGATGTGAGCTGACAACACGGCTGTGAAAGGTACTAGGAGGCTCTGAGCACCTGGATCTCTCTGGGAAAGGAGCCCCCAGGCTACAGGTGGACCTAAAATGAACAGCTCAGGGAGTGTCCGTGACGTGCAGTGTCAGGAAGGTGGTCTTTGCTCATCCTGCTAGCTCAGCCCTCCTTTCTTCTTAGGAGGGGTTGTCCTAAGACACAGGGCTGTTGGTGCTTGCAGGAGTCTGCCTTGGACCCTGGGAAGAGCGAGGTGTTTCTGGGTGAAAAATCCCGAAGGGACAAAATCCGGGGAAGCCCTGCTTGCAATAGGCAAGCTTGGAACTTGGAGGGAGGCAGAAACCCAGCGCGAGAAAGAGGGCATGGGCTCCGCTGGTGTCCAAGGAGCGATGCCCTCCCTTCCTCTCCATCTCCTGTATCCCGCTCTGGTTTTCTTAGCTGTCCCGCTTCCTGCCCCTGCGGCAGCATCGCAGCTTCCCCCTCGTCCCCGGTCACTGCAGGACCCTTCAGCTGTTTAAGCTGTTCTCCAGGGTTCTTGGCTTTGAAAGAGAGAGGGGAGGGAGGGGGAGGAGGAGGGTGTCTGGGAAGCTCTTATTTGTATTGATCCTAAGCCGTCTCCAACGTGCGCCCGCAGAACACTCCCACTGCCTCGTAAGATGCAGTAAGGGAAGTTGGCCTTATCTCGGCGCGGGAAATGGATTCGGGGAAGGAGGCACGGTGCCTGCCAGAGTTTAATCTCATTTAGGCTCACGAATTTGCATGATAGAAAATGGTGGAATTTAAGTGCTCAGAAAGAAAGAAGGGGAAAAAAAACCAAAACAAAAAAAAGGCAGGCAACTGAGGGATATTAGCGCTTTCCCGCTTCTTTATCAGTGTCCCTGGCCCTGTCTGGCTCTTTCTGTTGTCACTGGAGCAACTAATCACCCCTCCCCTTTTGTTTGGTGTAAATGAGTTTTCTCTCTCCTTTCCAGGGCCTGGGTTAATCTGCAAATCCCTGCCTTTGTTTGGGAGTTAATTACCTGCTCACCAGAGTCGGGGGGCTGCGGGCATAGGTGGCACGGTGACGGGGGGCACAGGTAGCACGACGGTGGCACCTCGCTCAGTGCTGGGGCCACCCCAGGAGCATCACTGCCAAGGTGTGTGCTGGCGAGATAAAGCTGCAGGCGGGGCTGCGGG
>NW_010429297.1:3963-6437 GCF_000710305.1 Buceros rhinoceros silvestris
CCCGAGCCGGCTTTGTTTCACGCGCTGATCTCTGCCCAATTAATTTTCCTTTGATGCCATAAGCCCCTCTCACCCGGCGGAGAATAAGGATAACTTCTTGCGGCCGCTGTTCTGCCTTGCGCCGGGGCGCGCAGGGAACGCCTGCCCTGCCGAGCAGTTCACGTGGCGGTGTAGGCTGGGAGGAAGGATCAGTCCCTGCAGTTGTCATCGCTCTTGTCCAGAGGCCTCAAGGTGGCTGGAAGGGAGAACAGGGTAGACAGGAACGTGTTGCTTTTACCTGTTTGTTTTTTGGTTTTTTTTTTTTGCTGGAGATGCTCGAAGTCTTTTTGACGACCCTTTGGCTCCACTGCCAGAGCCAAGGTTCCAAGCCTGTCCCCTGCCCCACCGGTGCTGCGGGTGAGGCCGGGTGGGGGGTTTTTCCCAGGGCTGACTGGTAACTCAGTGGCAGGGAGGGTGTGTAGACGTCGGCCGTATAGGAAGCTATGGGCTGGAGTTTCACACCCAGCAGCAGGCTTCTGAGCAGAAACCTCGTGGGCTTTTGTGGTGTGTCCACAGCTTTTGCCCCATGAGAGCAGCTGCTCCTCCTAGAATTAAAAGCAGGTTTAGATAATGCTTTCTAAAAGGCACGAGGAGAGCTGGGAGAGCCTCTCCAAATGGGTGGAGGGGAGGAAAGCAGCGACACGAAATCGAAACCCTCCCTCGCTTTGCCTGTGCCCTCAGCTCCTTTGACTGATGCGTTCCTTCCCCGTGTCTCTTTTATGGCTAATCACCATCCCTCCATCAGAGCATCTTTCCCTTTTGTATCAGGGCTGTTGTTGAGGACTGAAGGTCTCCCTCGTGCTCTTGCGCACTGTCCTAGTTGTTGGCTTTGAATCCCCATTTTTTTTCCTCTGCTCTTGCGTCTGTTGCTGCCCCGGGATCCCTCCATCTCCCTCCAAGGTTTCCAGCCTTTGCTTCTCTGGGGAGCCCATCAGCCTGGAGGGCAGGTGTAACCCACGGGTGTGCTTGTCTGCACTGCCTCATGGAGTGTCTGCAGCCCCGGCGAGCGGCCGGACAGGCTCCCTCCAGCCTCCCCCAAGTCACTTGACCTCTTTGCAAATCAATTTAACATCTGTGAGGCAGAGATAATAATTGTCACCTCCTTCACAGGGGGGTTGATGAGGATTAATTCATTAATGTCGACAGAGGTCTTTGAAGATGGAATGTGCTATCTGAGAGCTAAATGTTATTATTAATTAGCAATTATATCATGGGGCAGTGGCAGGGGGGAGCAGAGACTCCAGAGCCCTTAGTGGAAGCTCTTGCTCCAGGCTCACATGCCTGCCCTCGCCGCAGCTTTGGGCTGCCCCAGTTACGTGCCCGCTCTGATTGGGGGGAGCCTGGTGCGGTGCATCCCACCAGGGATGTGTCCCACTCACGCTGCAATTTGTCCTCCTTCCCGGAGCACGTGGGTGAGCCCCACTGGTGCAGGGAGAGTAAAGAGTGGGAGGATTGGGGAGGTGAGTAGTGCTTGAGTGTGTTACTCGCTGTCCTCGTTAGAAAGAGAGCAGGTTGGTAGCAGAGTAGTGGTGGCAAAGGGAAGGCATCCTCCGCACTCCCCTGCCGCCCCAGCAGCACCGGCGGGCCAGGCACCACCAGACCCACGGCAGGATGCCACCCGTTCCCGCGGGGGAAGAATTTCGCCCTCCCCTGCCGCCCCAGCAGCACCGGCGGGCCAGGCACCACCAGACCCACGGCAGGATGCATCCTGTTCCCGAGGAGAAGTAATTGGCAGCAGAGTGGAGCGGGGGGAAGGAAGAACCAGTGATTCATAGGCCATACAGACCATTTTCGCTTCCTTCGTGGTTTTCTTCTTCACATACACCAGGGCTGGGACTAATTTGTCTGTTTTTCTTCCCTGGTGAACTGCTAATGCTGTAATTTGGTGTGTTGTGGGGCTTCCGAAAGAGCACCGACACAAACCCTTTGTGGTCCCTGTTGTCCTCGGACAGCTGGGATGCCCGCTGGGGCCATTTCCACCTCCAACGCCCCCATGGCTCCGCTATTTCCATCCTTCCCAGCAGCAGCTGCGTGTGCTTTTGCAAGCCCAGAGTAACTCTCCTTGCTGCTCCCTCGGAGATGTGCAGAGCCTCGGCGATCACCCTCTGATCACCCCTCTTCTTGAAAACAAGAGCCTCCTCCTCTTTGAGCCGTTCTGAGAGTGTGAGCTCCAGTGGCCCCGTTCACCCCTCCTCTCCAAAGGCTTTCAGGGAGAGGTCACCCGTCTCACCCGGAGCCATTCAGCAGCAGCTCCGCTAATCCCTTCTGCAGAGCAGGTGAAACCGGGAGGCCAGCGGCACGCTGTGCCGGCAGCTCTCCAAGGGGGGCTGGAGGAGGAGGAAGACTGGAGTCGTCCGCAGGCCCCGTGCTCACCCCCCACACAGTGGGTCCCCCTCCTTCCCCGAGGACTTGGCTGGCCAAAGGGGGGGCACGGC
>NW_010429297.1:6559-6975 GCF_000710305.1 Buceros rhinoceros silvestris
ATGCACGTCAGGCATCTCCCCGCTGCCACGTTGCTCAGCGTGATAAAGCTGGTGGGGGTTTAATGAGGTCACTGCAGTTTAACATTACTGCAGTAATCTCTTTTGTTTTACTACATTAAAATATTTGTGGTGGAATGGTTGGACCACTGTAATGAGATATCGCTACCTTAATGTTATTGTTACCATGGTAACGCTAATGGCGGCTCAATAACATTATTGCAATTTAATCTTGCAACAATAAAATTAAGGGTAGAACTGTGAGACCTCAACAATGGCATGTTACTACAGTAACAGCGTTGTTATCGTGATCGCGGGAGCAGAGTCAACTCGTTGTAGTGTAATATTGGTACCAGCGCTTTATTGTTACTATAGTAACACAGAGCATCCGCCGAAAGTCACGGCAGGGGATGAATGGG
>NW_010429298.1:0-3066 GCF_000710305.1 Buceros rhinoceros silvestris
AGGGGGGCAGGCAGCGAGCAGGCGACGGCTCTGAGGGCTGCACAGTGCGCAGCTCGGCGGTCAGAAGGCTCCAGCGGGCGGTGGCGGTGGTGCTCAGCGCGGCGGCAGACGGTGCGCAGTCGGTCCCGGGGGTGGCAGAGGGTGCGGAAAGACTGAACCTAGCACGGGCGCGGCACAGCTTTTAAAGCAGAAATGACACGAAAATCGAACAAACCCGTGAAAACTTTTAACCAATGAAAACTGGAGATGCAGCTGACGTCACATGGCAGGGAATACAATTGGTTAGTTTAAAGCAAACTTCTTTCTGATACAGGAGAAGTTGCTAAACCATCACAGTAATCTGTGGAAAAGCAACCCATCAGCACTGCAGAAGGAGGATTTGCCAACGGCAGTGTCATCAACCAGCTGGAATCCGGGACATGGGGAAGCACCGTTCCTCCAATATCCCCAGATACAGGGGAGAAGGTGGCAAAGTTCACTTGTGCCTGTAGTGCCAGGCTCCTACTGCTTGTGTCAGTTATGGGGACCAGCCAGCGTCTTGGCCCGAGAACGAACCTGGACTTCCAGTCACAGCGGTGACAGATCATGGCCAAGGAGCAGCATCATGCGCTCCTATGCGACTACCATAGAAAAAGTCCAAAATCCACGGACAAATAAATTCACGGTCTCAGGCTCCTCTGCTGGAAGTTAGAAATTGCGAGAATCTATAATGCCTGTCTAGAGGCAGGAATAATATTTCATTTTGTTAAAAGGAGCCTTACTGTTCCCTGGGCACATACATAAATGCCGGTGCAGAAAAAAACCCCATGAATGAGTTTTCATCAAAAGCAGAAGTGAGCTATGAAATTGTGTTCAATATAGCAGTGATTTCTTCTACTGCAGGACAGGACTCCAGGGGATGCAAGACAGAAAGGCTTGAAATTAGAATCTTTGTTTTCATGGAGATTTTTATTTTAGTTCTTCCTCTGTGCCTTTCTTTCCTTCCTGGAAAGTAAGTCATGATTCCAGAAGCCCCTGGCATTGCTCTGGCAGCCCCCATCCCACAAGAAAAAAAGGTGGCAATGGGTCAGTCTCCTCCTTGCTGCTTGGCCTGACTATGCCCTTCTCCTAGGACACATCTCTGGGGCAGAGCCGACTTTGGGGGTAATGCCAGCTGCAGCCCCAGCCACCCTCCATGTCGGTCTGGGAGGCTGGAGGTGAGCTGCCTTCTCTTTGAGGAGACATCCCGGGGCACCTTGCAGGGATGCTGTGGCTGGTGATCCTCTGGTCAAAACTGCCCCCAGGAGCCAAGGGTGTTTGTGCTCCTCAGTGCTCAGTTGGAAGCAGACCAAGGTTTTTCAAAATGTTCTACGCAAACTGAAAATAAATCAGGTACTTGTACAAAGTCTCAAATAGCCAAGTGTGGCCAGTTTCTGACATAATCATCCAGATTAGAAACTGTCCGTCATCTGGAGGGTATGGATGAGCCCAGCTCTGCCTGTAGGAATCTCTCAGAAGGGATTTTAGACAAGGAGCTGGCAGGTGAGGTTGGGTTTTGGGAGTTAGGTAGGAAGTTCTGTGTACCGGTAATGAAGCATATGATGTGGGATGGAGGTGGTCATCCGTTTGTGATGTGGTCTGGGCTATTCTTCTGCTGTAGACCATGCACCCTGACCTGTGGGTGTCATTGAGGTGGTTACAGCTCCTGAGTCCTCCTGGGACCCTGCTTCTCAATGTCCTCATGACACTGGTGTCATGAGGGCCTCTGCCAGCCTGGGGAGGTGACAGCTGCAGCAAGGGCAGGTGGTGGGGTGCCTCCACCCAGGAGCTCTGGTGTGCTGCCCTGCCTGCTCCCACGCCTGCCTGTGCAACCCAGGGGGGGCATTACTCATGGTGCAGCAGGGGCAAACAAGCATTAAAAACTCCCTTTCTGAATCAAGCTGGTATTAAAGAAGAAACAACTGCCTTAGTAATTAGTTAAAATTAACAATGACTATAATCTTATACATTCGGAGTGATGAACATCTCACGAGGAAGTGGCAATGGCAGTGGAAAGGATTCAGAGCCTCTCCTCATCACAATTAATGAGGAGAAGGAGATGGCTAAATTTGAGATGGAGGTGTCACGCGAACAGACGGACAGACATGGGTATTCATCAGAAACACGTGTCTGCTGCAGGTGCAGTCTCTACTCAGGACCTGCAGCCACTGTCAGGTTTGATCTCCCTGCCGGGTGTGTGGAGGGAGTGTGGAGACAATTCATAATTTTCAAGATCAGTTAACAACTTGATCTCATTCTCCTGATGACCACCTCATGAGAAGCTGTGGAGGTGTCTGATCCTTCACTCTGAAACCTGCCTTCAGCAATTGAATTTCACTTGTCTGTGGATGACCCAGATGTCACTGCTGAGAAACACAATCTCTCTTGTTAATGGAGAGACGAGATCTCCCTCTCTGTCCTGCATTAGTTTCAGCATCATCCTTATCTTCATGTAGCCTTACATGAATTCTTCTTCAGATCCTTTGGATGGCTAATTCCTCTCTGAATACTGTATAAAAGCACATGGTGATTCATCGTTAAAATAATAATCACTATACTGGTTGCACTTAATCTTTCAACAAATAAAGATGTGTTTGAAACTTGCCATTATCAAACCAGACCAAGTTCGTTCAGAAGAGAAAAATAATTCTGTTATTTTTGAACAAATTGGTATAATGAGCTCTCTCTGTGCTATTATCTCTGAGCATTAACTGGGTCTATTATGCAGGATAATACTCAGAATAATTATTACTTATCTGCCTGTACATACATTGAATAATAAAATAATTAGACCCTTTAAAACAATGGATAGAAAAGATTCCATTTACTGTAATGCTGACTTTCTGATTATAAGGTTGGAATAAATAATGAGATATTTTATCAGTGTGTCAAGCCAGTAAATGCTGATATGTAGCTATCAGTACAGGCTGTGAATAAGGTATGTATTTTGTCAAACTCTCGGCTGAGCAGAGATTTACATAAGGATGTGAAGGATCCCGCTATTGAAATTTGGAGGTGGATGAAGGCTGCTGAGAACAGCACACTCTT
>NW_010429298.1:3175-5044 GCF_000710305.1 Buceros rhinoceros silvestris
CTACTGCATGCTACAGGGGCAGAGGCTCGCAGCACATGTCCTGTGGCAGCTGTACCTACGGAGAGCAGGATGTGCTGCGGTTCTTGCAGAGGTGGAGCCTCGTCTTGTCTCTGAGTGAGGGCTGGTCCCTTCTCTCACGGCTGGTCAAACTCTTCCTGCAGTGGAGCGAGCACAGCCTGCCCAGTGGCTCAGCTCAGGCTGCTGACTCCTTGTGCAGAATTGACCCAGCAACTGCATCTCCGAACAGCTGGGCTCCTGGACACTATCAGCACACTGGATTTTCCTGAAATAACGCACCTCTGTGGAAGCTAGTTACCTAGGGTGCTTTCATCTGCTCAGGCTTCGGGCTCTGCCTCAATCTCCCATCTGGATTATGGGGCAGCTTCAGCTTCACATGAGTGGTGGGAAACCACAAGTGATAATAGCATTAAAAATAGTGATGTATCACTGTACAGAAAGGCCAGGTATTTCTTCTGGCATGTCTGAAAGATGCACAGTGCGTCTTTCAGACATGCCCAAAGACACGCCTGCTTTCTGCAGGAGAGGGATGGGAAGCCTGGCTGTGTACTTATGGCTATCAGCTCAGGAGCAGGACCTGTGGGGTGGCAAAAGGCAGATGTCTCCAGTCCCTAAGGGCTCTTTAGAGCTGGGAAAAAAAAATCACTCATATGCGTTAGGAATTGCCTTTTAACACAATTGCAAAAGGAGACAGACCCTGGGGATCATCAAATCTTCCTTACTGTACTGGTCCAAATGGAGTAGAATTGGTGGGAGATGGACCCTGCAGAGGACAGTACATTAAAATGTAGTGGGAGGTAAGTGGCACTTCAAGTTTAGCCTTTTCAGCTGTTGCTCATAATTTTCAAGAATTGCATTTCTATATATCACATGCCGTGTTCTCTTGCCTTCACTCGCACCCCCTCATGAGCAGACTGACCTGAGCCAGGCTGGTTGTATGTTTAGTCTTGGCCTGTGATTGATTTTGCTTCATTTGCTGTCTCAAGAGCATGTCCTTCTGACTTGCATATATGTTGCACAATGGTCCCAAGGAACGGCAGTGGGTGTTACCTGTTTCTTGATGGGTAATTACTTTAAGGGGGATGTTGTTTTCTTACCTGGGTTTTTTTTTTTAGGATACATCAGGAATAACTGAACTATGTCAGATAATGAAGAGAAACCAGTTCATCTCACAGTCTCTTGCAAATCCCAGGCACTGGCTTAATCACACAAGTGATTAGGAGCTCGAAGCAGACTGGTGGAACATTTTAATTCTGTTTGTTGAGAGCTGTAAACATAATTGATTTACATTTTTCTCCAATAAGTTAATTTGAGAGAGTGATCCCATTGTGAATAATATCAGATATAAGGCTATATGGCTTACAAATCTCAATGACTCCACTGGAGAAAATACAGATCTCTCCTTGCCGCAAAAGGATGAAACGGATAAAGACTAATGACTGGTGAATGTTGGCTTCCTGTAAACAGAAAATTACCAAATCTGACAAATGCTATACATTAGCACTGTAACACAAGCAGGCAGCTACATGCTCTCCATTATCTCTGATAAGTTAATGGATCAGTGCTGAAATAATAAAAAAATTGATTAAAGAAAATCTTCTTTGGAAGCAAAGTCTCCATCTTGATGCAGAGTAGTCTTAATGTTAAAAACCTCTCTTTCCTGGAAATGTTACAATTAACTGAAGATTTGGTGTATGAAATTTTTCCAATGTAGATTAGCTGAAGATCCCTACAGATAATACCTTTAGAGAAGATCTTTTTTTTTTTTTCTCCCTTTCCAGAAGAATCTCTTTGTCGTTTCTGCATACAGCCAGATCATGTGCGGTTATTTTTTTTGTGTGTGAAAGAGTG
>NW_010429298.1:5125-15738 GCF_000710305.1 Buceros rhinoceros silvestris
TTCTTGTTTTTGGTCCAGCCGTGAGCTTCTCCCTGAGAAGGCAGGGGAAACACAAATGCTGTGAAACAATCCTTGTGTGCCATTGTTACTTGCTGTCTGAATGGCGAAGTGAAACAATTCAGAGACTAAAAGGGTTAAGAATTCAGTTTTCTCAAAACCCACCAAAAATTCCATAACTAGCAAAAAAATCACCCCGGTCTCCACAAGGACTGATGGGACAAAAACCCCCTTATCAGAATAATACAGACAATTGGGTGAAAAGACCAAGAGAGGCGGCGTTATCAGTAGTGAAAAGAAGTTTAATTAGACAATACTTTAAAGCATTTCAGCAAATATTAATAATTGCAAACGTGGAAAAAATTTCCTTCTGACACAGCCTAATCATGGTGTCAGGCAAAGTAATTGCCCTTCATAATGTGATTAATGCAGGTCAGGGTTTGCCGTGTGTTTTTGCAAGCATGGGTTGCATTAATCGCGTGGATGTCACAGGCGTTTCCGCCCCTGCCAACACACGTATCCACAGCTCCCTGTGGTGTCGGCACGGCTTCTGCAGTAGCAGCGAGGCAGCCCGACTGGAGCGCTCCATCTGTTTTCCCAGCCCAGTGAGCTTCTTTGGTGCAGGATGCTTGGGGTCCCAAGCCTGTCTTCTTAGGGAATATTTTTTGTCATCATCTGCTGGTAAAAACATATGAGGAAGGCTCTTCTTAGCAGCAAAATTTGAAGAGATTTGTAATTACCTTTGATATTAGCTTCTTGTCAGTATTGCTGCAAAAGCAGCTCACCTGTGTAGTACTTTTCAAATATCCCTAGTAATCCTAACCTTTCAAGAGTCCCAATTTATGTCCAGCTCCCTTACATCTTTGCTAGTAACTGAACCATAATTTAATGTGCTTTTCGAATTACACTTACTTAATGTGCTCTTTTTTTTTTTTTTACTGTGGATGTTGTGAAGGTGCAGTTACCTACCACTGTAAATCTGATTCTTTCTGGACTAAGTCTTTGAAAGGGAGAAAACAGTAATTTTGAAATGCATCTAAAAATTCTGCTGCTTCACTTGAAAAGACAGGCTGGGTATTTTCTGTCCCCTGCAGTGAATTTTAGGGATGCCGCTGTGGATGCCACCATGCTGTTAGGGTGTGCTGGACAGAAGCCAATGTAGATGGTTCTAGAGTAGGTGCGTGGAGCACGGGCAGGTGATCTTAGCTCCTTCTCCTCTTCCAAAGATGTAGTGTGAAGGGTGCCAGGTTCTCCAATCTTCCGTCTTTCCAGGCACAGAAAATGCTAATTACATCTTAGGTCAAGAATCCTGGCCAGGACACCCAGAAACAACAGAGCATGGACTGTGAAAAGAATTGGATGAATATTAAAAATTTTCTGTGAAAAACAGTTTATGAAATAATCTAAGATTAATGAAATGTTAATATTTTGTTAAGTTACAAAAGTTGTAGAAAAGAACCTTGTGCTGTGAAGTTGTACCTGAAGTCAGTGGTGACTGACTGTTAATCAGTTAGATAGGGTGCAGGTACCAGAGCCAAGGGCTTGTCCGATATTGCTGTTCTAAGATGGTCACATTCCTCCAGGACTCCCGTTCTTGGCAGGCCCGGGCCCCCCTGTGCCCGGGCCTGTGATGTCTGGAGGTAGAGCAGCGACTCTTTCACAGGCACCCCCTTGCCGTGGGGAAGGAGCTTGCATGCCCTTGTGAGGTTGAGAGCTGTGCTGGTGGTGGCACGTGCCTCCGGTGGGGTCTCCCAAGCCAGATGGGTCTCGGCTGAAGTATCATACAAAGTGTGTCCACGGGCAGGATGGGCTCACTAGCCTTCGGGCAACCATCCTAGGAGAAGGACAACTCTGACTCCAAACCCAGGCAGATGGAGCTCGTTTAGCCTTGTAAGGCATCCATCATCTAAGAGAAGGACACTCTAACCAAACCTATGACCCGAGGACTTCGCTGTCACCGTCCAAGCTCGCTAGGCCCTGGCAGATGAACCTCAGGTGTAAAGGGTGGAGCCAGTTCCGCGGACGCTGCGCCTCACCTAAAAAATCCACCCCGCTGGCCGGAAGGGTGCACTCATCGCTTGCAGCGAGCGTGGGAAAAGCCCTTCCCAGATCTTCGTTCATGAAGCCAAGCCATGATGATGGAGATGGTCACAGGCCCTATCCTTTCTTATTTCCTCACAAGCTCCAGTGATTTCTTTCTAAGCTTTAGCTTCTCAGAGACATGAGACTAATTGCCCCACCCTATTACAGATTCATAGGATCCCGCCAAGCTCCTATTAGACAGAGAAGGTTCTCCGAAAGTGCAGCCGTCTTTGCCATATAAGCAGACTATGTTTCATCCTGGTTTTCTTGCTGTGAGTTTAATGGCACCTGATCTGCACAAAACATGACCCAGGCTTTAGAAGCACCATGTTTTTCCCATTTCAAAGTCTCATGACATGTATGACAATGGCATATATGTTCTGAATAGATCCCTGGTAACCAGGTAGCAGCTCTGTTTAATATGAGGAATGTGGATCAGACCTAATTTCCATTGTGAAACCTCATCATGCCTTGGAAAACATTATCCTGATTCTGTATTTGTCATTTAGAAACAGGATTACAACCCTTTGCTTTGTTTTACAGCCCAAAGCTCCTGATGGTTTCTTTTGCTATGTAAGCAAACTTTTGCGGCACCTGATGATTCTGATGATTCTTGCAGCGCACTGCATAGGGAGCTGGTGGCTTGGCTTTTCTGAAGCCCTGCCAGCTTGAGGATACTCTGTGTGTTTGTATGGATCAAAGTGCTTCAGAAGTTCACAGATTGGGTTGCTAAGCCTCACGTTGTGTTCCCTGGGAAAAGAAAGGCAGATTAATCTTGCTGCAGAGATGGGTCATATCCAATGTAATTCATTCATCAGTGTGAAAAGAAAAACATTTTTAAAAGTGTCCTTCACAGGACGAGCTGTTGCCCCAGACTATTCATCATAGTGATTAACTGCAACTTCGCTGCTTCTGGGAATCACTATCACTGCTGCTCTAGGCCACTATGTACCAGTATTTGTCAAGTGGGGTGGGATGGTTTGCTCTGTGGGGAGCCTGGCATTGGTAGGATACTGAGAGCTGTTAAAGTGTGGACTTTTTATTTTCCTTCCCAAATTTCAGATGAGTTTGTTCAGACAGAGGAATGCACATGGCATGCTTTGTTAATCAGTTTCTTATAAGCATACTAGGTTTTTGTGGCTGAAAGCACTGTATTTGCTCTTGCTTCATCCAAGAGCAGCTCTGAACGACATTGGCTCTCGTAACACTTCCGTTTACCACCTATGTCTCAGAAATTTTGGAAATACGCTGGTTAAGTAGGTATCATTTTTGTGCTTTGTATAGCCCTTCAATATCCATCACCATATACCCCTACAGGTCTTGCACTGTTTTTTATTCATAGTTTTACTAATTGTTTGAGACTGGAATAGAGGCTCTGGAAACAAGAGCTGGGAAACTTCATAGCTCTCTGCACAACCCTTTGCAGCTGAACCAGCAGAAGAGACAGAAAAAAAAATTCCTAATACCCATCCTGTCCTCCCCTCTTCTATTCTTTCTGACCTTGTAAGGTCAACTTTGAAGTTTAGCTAGCCGGTAGAAGTGCTGAGCAGCAGCTGAATCCCAGGACCAAAGGCGTGCCAGCTAAGCTGCCAGGGGCCCTGCTGCAGGTGCCCTGAGATCAGCCTTTAAGGGAAGAAAGAAAAAGCCCCATCTCCAAGCTCACCCTGTCACTGCTTCTGTTGCTCAGCTGGCTCCTCTGCATGGTGCCTGGGAGGGGAAGTGGGGGAGCCCTTGGCCAGCGGAGCTTTCACAACTCAAAGTCATTTATATTCCCACCGGTGCATAGGCTTCCCTCTCCTCATTGCAACTGTTCATGTCTTGTAGTTAGCTTCAATCTGGAAATTGATTTTGATTTTGAACTGATGTCTAAGTTTTGAACATATACATGGAAGTATAAAGGAGTGAGGAAGAGACAAAATAACATCCAATGATTTTGAATTTCTCATAGGAGAAAGACTCCATCGACTTTGCTGATGGTTTTCTTACAGAGCAGCTTTTCTGAAGGAGCAACTGTTTAAAATTTCCTTAGTCTAATTCATTTTGGTGACTTATTAGATAAATAAAGCATACTCAGACTTTCATTTTTTAATTTAACTTATATTTTTAAGGTAATCCTTCCTAAGAATAAACCAGGCCATTTCATTTTTAGGTCAAACAAAGTATCTGGATATCATATTACCCAAAACTTGTTTGGTTTTGTTTATTGCATTTCAGCCAGTGATCTGGAAACTTGTACAGGACATACTGGAGATGTCTAACAAGCTCTATCAAGCTCCTGTCTGTTTCTGGTAATAAGACAGGGTAAATGTTTGCAAGCTACATCTCTAACATCTGATTTTAAGTATCATATTTTGGAGCAAGTCTGTTCTAACTTATCCAAGGGACACAAGGCAATAGCAATGGAGAATATTATAAAAATTAATCTGGCTAACTCTAGTACCTGTGCTCATGCCATGCTCTACCCTCTGTCATGTAAGGCACCTGCATGACTGAAAGATGAATTCTGTCCTGAGGACCCTAAAATACTCAAGGCCCAGGCCACCTTCTGGGACAAAAAAGGACTAAAACGTACCATTGGATCTGCTGCTGGTGAAGATATGTTGGTTCAGAGCAGCAGAGGAACCTGGGAGAAAGATATATTCCAGGCAAGATTCCATCCTTCAGGATGTTAGAGTGGAGGGAAGAGTTGATTTCATTGCTCCAGTTTGGAGTTGTTTCATGCTATGGGCAGGCTCAAGCAGTGAAGGGTGAAGGTGGTAATGTCATCACTAGTGACTAGACATGTCCTAGGAGGACTGTGCAATCCAGGCTCCAGGCACAGCTCTCCTTCCTGGTGCTCAGGAGTGACTCACACACATTGTCTGCACAGTTCTTGTCTCACCTCTGGTGTGTCTCTTCCCCTCCTTGACCGAACACACCAAGGCTCTGGGCTTACCACACTGGATTTTATAGCTGAGTATATAAACGAGAGGAAGGGAGAAGTCTACTGAGCATCAGACTGATACAGAGACAATGCGGTGAGAGGTGCTGTGGCTTTCCTTGGTCTGGATGAAATGCTTACAGTTACTCTAAAATCAGTTACATGAAATAAAGCTGCAAGATAAGTGTACACAGTGGAACTTGCTCGTAGGAATGTCTGGTATAGAGGGACGTCATCTGCCACTGGTAAACGACTTAACTAAATTAGAGTTTTGCAGGAACAGGTATTTCAGGAAATTTATCACTGGCCTTAGAGTGAAAAACTTATCCCAGTGAGGAAACTATCTGCAGCAGTTACAGACATGTAATGATCCATGGAAAATTGATGCGCAGAGCCAGGCACCCAATACCAGAACATGACTGCTCACGAGCAGCCTTACTAGAGAGATGAGTTGGTTACCTACAGCCTTAATTATCAGTCATTTAAGCAATATCTAGAAATCCTTACTCACTTTTGCTGACGAAAACCACCCACTGATTCACGGTTTGACCCAGATTCCTTTCAGTCTTTTATTTTATTTTATTTTCTTAATAACACAAAAGTCCCAAAATAAAAAAGCCTTGCAATGTGGCCATTCATGTCCACCGCCCAAAGCAGTGCTTGGACAGACAGTTCTAGCTACATCCGTTTACTTGTAAAGGTCAGTAAATGAAGTCAAACTGCCACCCTTTTTTAAGGTGGTTATCTCTGGGTAGTTCTGTTTGTAAGAACCTGAGATTAAATCTGTTTTCCAGAGCAATGACAATGGTTATGTCCTCCAAAAACATATGTATGTATCAATTTTTTTAATGATAATTGCATTTCTTGCTAGTGATGAGCTCTAGTAAGTAACCTGTGGGATGCAAGCAATACTGTATATTTAATAATGTCTGAAGGAATAAATAATATACTTTTTTAGGAGAGGTTACTCTTGAGTAAAGAAGAGGTATTAAAATGATTTCTTTATCCAATTTCTAAACAAGTGATAGATACTGAAAATGGAACACATCCTTTTAACCTAATGCATTTTAATACTCTATGAACAGAAGAATGTTGTGTTTTCTACTGCCAGACAGTGCTATATAAGTGATTTAAAAACGATGTGAAAAAAAGCTTTAATAAAAAAAAATCTTTGAAATATTATGGATTTAGTTATAAAAACTTTCTGGTGTTTTGTTGGTGTTCCTGCACTCAGTCTCCTCCACTCAGATTTTCCATGGGAACTGGTGGTTTGTGCCATCATAAGAAACAGTATTATCTTAGTCTTTAAAAGCCACGTTTACATGACTCCAGGCAAGATTTACAGACATGGACAAGAGGAACAAAAACACATAAGTGAGAGGAAAACCCCATCTTTGTGCAATTTTTTAGGAATCAGAAGTGAAAAGCAATTGCTTTAATGCCATGTGTTACATAGATTGAATATCAGCATAATGGAATAATTTGGGAGACCTGTGACCCCATTTGTGTGTGTCATGGGAGGTGTGACAATGAAGTGTATTTCACACCAAAGAAGTCAAAGATGCACTTGGAGAGCCCGTGTCTCTGCTATGAACTAGCTTACCGCCTCTTTCAATAGCCTGCCTAAGCATCTGTTTCACTGGTATGCCTGCGGTGAGTGGTCTGAACTAGCAATTTTCCAGATCATTAGACACTGACCGAGCCTCAGTTTGAGCCTTTCAGAAGATTTATTTTTAAAGATTTTTCAAAGCAGCAAATTCAACTGTCTTTAAAACTAATAAAGGAAACACTTACATTGAAAGGCTTGGTTCACAGTCTGTGGGACTCACATTGCACACTTAGAGGTCGGAACTAATTTTGAAGCAGATCTTCATGCACTTCACTTTTCTCTCCCATACTGGAGCAGAAAGCTTTTTTTCTGGTGAAGCACAAGAAGCTCCATCAAAACAGGACTGTCTTCAGTAAGAAAGCCCTCATAGATTGGGACTCACAGAAAAAGTATCTGTAATTATTACCCTGCAAAATAATGGAGCAGTAGAGAGAAAAAAGTCAATCAGTAACCCTTATGGCATGACACCAAGTGATAAGCAACAACCTGAAACTATGGGGTGAAATATCTGCCACTGGCATTCTTGTGGTACGTGATAAAATAAGTTACATCCAGCTTACAGTGACAGTAGTATGAAGTACTCTTGCCTCCTGATCCTCAGTTCAAAGCAAAATTATATGTATTTAAAAAAAACCCAAAACCCCAATTTTTTTTTTTAGTATTTTTTTTTTATATGAATTCTTTCCCTTTGGTTCTTAACAGGACAAACTCAAAGAGATCTAGAAGTAAATTGGAGAAAAAGTGGTTGTAACACTAACCCAAACCTTAGGAGACCGTTTGTTTCTGTATAGACATTTGAAGTCACACCTTGTGTCATGAAGAAGAGAGCCTTAGCCATTCATGAAAGGCTGCCTGAGGTGCTGAGCGATGTGTCAGCTTCTGTCCTAACTGTCCTTGTGTAAAGACAGCATTCATGTACCTGGGTGAAAGCCAAGTGCTCCCTGCTTCCAAGAGACTGCCTGAGCCAGCATCCTAAAGGGTCGTTCTCACTACATGTCTTCGTAAAGGCTTGCCTTACATCGTGTAGCCCATGCTCAAGAGAAAGGCTTATTGGGAAAGCCTTCTTCCACATAGAAGAGTGGCTGAAAAGCAGTTGCTCTGGCTGAGATCCTTGCCTGGGTTAAGCAAAGGTAGATCTGATCTTCCAGTGCTGAAAGTGAGTGATGTCTTTTCAGGGTCAAAGGGCAGCCTGAGATGGTCTCATTTTGAGTCAGGGCAGGGAAAAGGTTCTCCAGGTTGGGCGTCTTATTTGGAAAAGTGATTCTATGTATTCTCTCATTCACCATTCAGATATTTATCTGAAGTCAAACATTGAGAGAAGGAACTGAGAGCATCTTAGTTCTCTTGCAACCACCCAGGAGCATTCAAAGGGAAGATGCACTTCTACATCTCCACAGGCAGAGGAAGGGACTGAATAGGAGTACTCTGCAAAAAGCAAAAGAGATGCATCTTTCTTAAGCAACATTAGGAGTCCAGCTCACATAATAAAATGTAGAGCTGAAACTACTGAGGAGCTTGACCTTTAATAAACTGCTTGGTGACAATCAGAACTGCAAGAGTAGGGGAGAGGAATTTATTACGCTCTACAAACAGATAATGTTTCAGTGCAACCTGTTCCGTGCTCCCCCTAAACTAGTAGTAGGCACCCTTAAGAGTGCGTAGGTTTCACAATTCATTAATGTATTTTTTCCACAGAAGTTTAAAAAAATGCTGTGGGATTTTTCTTTGCTTAAACAGATCAGCTTTCAGCAAAATTCATAGTTCAGTTTCTTTTTCCATACAACAACCAACACTAAATACATATTCTTAAGAGTAGATACAAAAATAAATGCTGAGAACAAAGAGCAAGTAAATTGCAATAGAAAAGAAGGTCCAATACAGTGCCCAGCCTGATCACAGTATCCACTACAAATTGCAATCTCTGTCTTTCCCAGGGTCTTTGTTTCATTTTCTTTTTCTCCTAATGCAGGCACGTGGTAAATGACTTTCCCTATAGATAGATGCACACAATTTGGGATCCCTAGAGTGTGAACTGTAAATGAAATTGTTTAACACAGCTGTTATGAGACTTTTCAAAGTGTTGTTATTTTCATTCCTAGAGGAAGAAATTAATTGTAATTCAAATAAACTGGAGAAAAATATTCCCAGGAAGTAACACAGCATCATTTGCAGCTGAAACAATCGTACCTCATTCACAACATTCCTCATTACAGTTATCTAGAGAGTGGAGAATGGAAGATGTGTGCACAAGGTGGTCAAAGTAGTGTCAGAAAGAGATTCATGTTGCCTGACTTCGTCTTGTAAGTAGGGCATCTAGTATAAATCAGTTTTCTCCACTCTCACCATGGTCTTTAAGAAGAGATAGACACCTTCAGAGGGCTCCTCCTCAAAGACAAGAGGACACTTGTGCATGCAAGTCTCTAAAAATTATTTTTTTTCTGGGAGATAGGCTCATAAAACACTGAGATTCTAGGAGTTGACAGTAGGAAGGTTCCAAATGTAAGCAGACAACACCCCTGTACTGTTCATTTGTGATTGCATTTCCATAACTGCAAATTGTTTGGCTTTTGGTATTTCCCCTTAGTATTCATTAGTGTACTATACTTTGTATTCATAAATAGTTGTGATTACAGCTAATAAGCATCGTTATATTGTGTGTGGGTAAATTAATTTCTGTTTTCTTGCTGCTGTACACTAAAATTATATAAAGATATCACATAACAAGAAAAATAATAATTAATGTAGTTCAATTACCTTTAAATAACCACTGAAGCGTTTCGGTTGTGAGGCACATGGATTACACCACGTAGTGATGTAAAGAGGTTTACTTGAGCATTTCTGCCTGCCTAATTGTCCGAGAAAAACACCTTTCCACCTGGTGAATACTGCCTATTTTCTCCAGTGGTGCCACTAGTTTCCGTGATTTTTTTTTGTTACAGATCAGACTTGAACCTAAGAGTCTAACTATCCTTATCAATGCTGGTGGGTTAAGACAGTCTTTGAAGACTTTTTCACATGACAGAAATGTCTCTGCTCAACAGGTGAAGATCTTCTCTCACTAAGGAAATATTCAAGATTTTGGCTTTGTGAGATGATTCCTGTTCCTGTCAAGAAACATTTATAGTGACAATAAACCAAGACACTCACAAAATCATGATTATTTTGCAGCAAATCTTTATCCAAGCTGTCTCAAGATTTTTGATTCTTCACAATACACTAGAAATCTGTCAAGAGCAGCTTGAAGGGTTACATCATTTCTGGCTTAATTTGAACGCAGAAATTCAGAGATGGAAAGATTTTGTAAGAATAAAAAGACCCCTTTTGCACCTCAGAACAAGCTCAGGCTGAGTTCAAAGTTAGGTTTTGTGGAGTCCTTTCCATATCTGAACTGCTTAATTCCTCCTGAAAAGTAGGGTTGTAACTCTCCAGCCTTTACAAGGGTAGCTCCCAAACCACATGGGGTTGTAGCAACTGAGCGTGTGATGAGGGAGCCCCAGAGAAATGGAAGACTTCTCCCTCTGGTGATGGAGCACCAAAGTGGCAGGGTCTTAACTCACCCCTTTCTGCTGATCAACACATAGAAGATAAACATGAAAAAGATAGTAAATTATGCGCTGTAAGAGGTTATAACAGTATATGCAAAGAGTCAGTAGACCTGGAAATGCCAAAACATGAGCACTCTGTGGGCTGTGGCAAGGCAGAATTAAGCCTTCTTCCCAGCTGTGCGCACCAGAGCTAGGAGTCACAGTAATTTCCTCAAGGCAGGCTGGGTTTTGGTTCCCATGTGTCCTGAAAAAGATTCAGTGCAATATTAGAACTGATATACAATGTGACAATGTTATGTCTTGTCTTTTAAATCTTGCAGAGGTCACTCAAAATTAAAAGAACAAATCAAAAAACTTCATGAAAGGCTTTTTTTCCTTTTAAAGTTCAGGAGAACTACAACAAATTATGAAAGTCAGGAGAAAAAAATGCCACAGTGTCCTGGGTTCAACATGGAGGAAC
>NW_010429299.1:0-217 GCF_000710305.1 Buceros rhinoceros silvestris
GCATGAAGGACTGTTTGGTGGCGCCGGGGAAGAAGAGATCTGCGGGACACAGACAATCCGGCCTCAGCCGCCGCGGGGAGCGAGGAGGGGGCTCCCCGGGAGAAGGGGCCCAGGAGAATCGATGCTGGGTGGGTGGCAGCCAGGCGCAGACGCTGCTCCGGCCCCGTCGCTCGCCCTCAGGACCGTCCTGAACTCGGCCAGCCCCTCACTAACCGTA
>NW_010429299.1:525-766 GCF_000710305.1 Buceros rhinoceros silvestris
GAGGACAGGAAGCAGCCGGCCGTGCCCCCTTGGTGGCAAAGGAAGGGCAGGGGGGTATTTGCGTCCCGGCCCCGCTGGGGTGTACCCGTAGGCCTGGCTCAGCACTGCTGCAAGACCGACGGCGGGTCTTTCGCCAGCATCCTTCCCCCCAAAACTCTGAGCTAAAGAGAGACGCGTTTTGCTCTGCAGGTGTCACAGGCACGGCCCCCTTTTGATGGCACGGGCTGCACAGAGAACCCCC
>NW_010429300.1:0-257 GCF_000710305.1 Buceros rhinoceros silvestris
AATTAATTTTAGCTCATAAATTAATTAATGGGTTTCCTTGTAAAGTCACAGAAAATCCATGTTCTCGGCAAAGAGCAAAGCTTCTCTCCGGGAGACTGGGTGTCCTCAGGGATGCTCTGACCCTGCCAAGTGTCCCCCTCCACTGCTCTTCTGGCAACGTCCCCCCTCGGCTGGACCCCGGTGCCCATGGAGGTGCCCGAGCTCCTCGTCCCCAGGGATTCCTCCCCAGCGGCGATCCCTGCCGCCCTCCCAGGGCT
>NW_010429300.1:576-904 GCF_000710305.1 Buceros rhinoceros silvestris
AGGTTGCCAAACGGCAGAGCCGTGCCCGCAGCTCAACATCTGGGGACCGTGGTCGCCGTCCAGGCAGCATCTGCCCCGCCTGTGCCAAGGCATCTTCCTCCTCCTCCTCCTCCTCCTTCTCCTGCAGAGCCTGGCAGGAGTGGGGGGACCCACGACAAATGTCCAGGCTCTGGGGACTTTGGGGCAGACCCCAGAGGGCTCCTTGCTAGGCTGAAGCGGATGCCCAGAGGCCAGGACCCCCCTGAGGATGCCCACACGGGTCCCTTCTGTCCCCTCGCCGAGGGGGTAAGGGGTAGAAGTGGACGCAGGCAGGAGAGGGACGGCCGGC
>NW_010429300.1:1080-1710 GCF_000710305.1 Buceros rhinoceros silvestris
ACGTGCCCAGCATCCCCAGGGCTCTGCTGACACCAACCCCACAGGGTGGAGGTCACCCAGCTTTGCATGATCCCTTCTGTACTCTGTGTGCACGAGCTCTCAATTCCCCCAGAGTGGTGGTGACACCCAGATGCGGACCTGGTGAGGACCTCGAGCAGGACACGGGCCACCCTGAGCAGGACATAGGCACCCCAAGGAGGGGACAGGGCACCCCAAGCAGGACATGGGCACCGCGAGGGGGACACAGAGCACCTCGAGCAGGACATGGGCACCCCGAGGAGGGGACAGGGCAGCCTGAGCAGGACATGGGCACTGCGAGCAGGACATGGGCGCCCCAAAGAGGACATAGGTCACCCTGGAGAGGACCCAGGACACCCTGAGCAGGATGCGGGCCCCCCTCGGGGCTGTGGGCTGCTGAGGCTTCTTACCAGCAGATGTCAGCTCCTGCCCGGGGATGCGCGGCCGACGCTTGCACGGTTCCATTTCTGCCTCTGCACCGTCGCACACGCGTCTGACGCGGCTGCAGCCTCCCTCGGGGGTGGGGAGGTGACAGTCCCCAGGGACAGCAGGGTGACATGGTTGACCCCAGGGCTGTGCGTGCCACCACCGCCGCAGTGACCTGGGACAGCT
>NW_010429301.1:0-228 GCF_000710305.1 Buceros rhinoceros silvestris
AGTCATATCCTAGAAGTCGGCTGATTTTTGCAGAGGCTGCTGCTGTTTTTCTGATCCTTTTTGAAGAGGTCAGTGGTGGAGGAGTTGCACAGACAGTTTGTTCAAAGAATTTGCAGTTAATACTGTAAGGCTGTGCCCCACACGGCGTGTGTCGCGTTGTGGAGATGCTGCAGGGCCGTCTCCTCCCAGCACACGGCAGCCCGTTGGGTCTTCAGCTGCACGGCAGGC
>NW_010429301.1:404-8555 GCF_000710305.1 Buceros rhinoceros silvestris
TGCGGCTGCGGGCGGGACGGCGGCAGGCAGCGAGACAGCGGCTGGATGTGTTGCCACAGAAGACTCTGCTCAGCCCGTGGCCATAATTGGTCACGCTTGTTCTGCGCAGACATTGAACTGCTGCGGCGCAGCAGCTCGGGCAGAGTCACAGGTGGGCTGTGACCTGTGAACGCCACAGGGCAGAGTCCCCCCGTCCTTCCCCTCTGGGGTCTCAGGCCACCCCTCCTGCCAGAGGGACCTGCCTGCTACTCCTGGGCGGGCGCAGAGGGGACACGGCTGTTGCGCGGTGCGCGAGGGCTCTGACATGCTGGGTGAGTTACATCAGGGCTAATTTAAACCGGAGCTGCCGTTGGTAACGGGAGGGAAGAGCTTCCCTGGGGCTGCGTTCAGCGCCCCAGCCCCGTGCTGGGCTGACGTTACAGCCGCTGACACACGAGAACCACTTGCAGTCCTCGGGCTTCTCTTCCTGCGCCCAGGAACACAGACACGTTCCAGAACTGCTCAATGTCCATCTTGACGCTGTCCCTGTTAGAAGATGATACCAACAGTCAGCTGGGAGCTTGTTTCTCCTCCTGAGCTCGAAGGATAAATACTTGCTTGGTTTTGCTCCCAGCTATCTAAATATAGCCTAGCAACCTTCTAAGGTGTAATTTGCTTGGAGTCATGACTTTATTTTTAATTTTTGAGCTTGACAGGCCTTCTCCATGTGTGAGATCATACTGTCAGTGCTAATAAAGCCCGAAAGAACAGGGCCAGGTGTACTCTGAGAACTCAGACTGGTTTTCCTGGGCTGGGCCATCGGTGAAAAAAAAGCACTATGATATTTTCTAGCATAACAAACCGCCTTGATCTGGTCATGGAGAAAAAACCACACAAGCTGCATGCCAGTCCTAGAGTTCCAGTGCACCCCATCCCTGTTACATGCTCTAAGGAGAGGAGGGAACGTCTATTTCCCGTTTCACAGATCTCTTAGCTAAAGCCTTTTCCCAGCTGCCTCTGTCTGACTTCTCCTCCTGTAGTAGTTCTTTGTACCTTATTTTTCAGGACGGTGTAAAGGGTTGTAAGTTACCCTTGGGAAGTGTGTTTCAATACAAGCACTAGTTGTCAGGCTTCGATGTCCAAAGTGATGTATTTGTGTCTGTATCTCAGCCAGTCAACCCACGTCTATTCTATGTTCTTTCAGGTTTATGGCCACCAATGACCTCATGATGGAACTGCAGAAAGATTCAATAAAACTAGATGAAGACAGCGAGAAAAAAGTTGTGAAAATGCTTTTGAAATTGCTGGAGGATAAAAATGGGGAAGTGCAGAACCTCGCCGTCAAGTGGTGAGAGCCTCAGCGGTACTTCCTCTGTTCCTGGGCAGCAGAGCGCGGGTTCGGGGGAAGCCTGTGGCGCTGGCACCTCGCTCACGCCTCCCATGCTGGCGAGGTCCCCTTGTGCCAGGCACCGCGGCGTCTTTCTCTGTCAGTGCTGGGGAGGGTGAGCGGAGAGGCGTCTTTGTAGCAGCAGCAGGGGACTGGGAAGCTCTTTGGACGTTACGTTATCAGTCGTACCGTGGGGTTTTATTTCTTCAGAGGAGGCCAGTTTAAAATCTTGGTCGGCAAGCTCCTCTCCTTTCTCACGCTTTGAAATGCAGTGCTGGATTTCCCAGAGCTCCAGTCTGGCAGGGTAGAGTCCTTCAGAATCAGCATTTGAGTTCCAGGTCCCCATCCTGCTCTTTGAGGGCATTTTGATTAAAGTTTGTGGTACGCTTGGTTTTTCCCGGCTTTGACTCCCAGGGCAGCCTGTGCTGTTGCTTTGCCTTTGACCGTTTCAGTGTATTTTTAAATCCCAGTGAAGAAGGCAGAAGGTTCCTTTATTAGTGAACCACGTGGCGAAGTGATGCCGCTGCTGACGCCGTTCTCTCCTGCCTCCCCCGGCATGTCTAACTGGGAGCGTTCACTCTAGACATGAGATTGAGCGGGTCAGTCACGCAGACTGACCACCACCAGACAGGTGGGCCACAGCTCTGGGCTCCTCTGTGCGCTCCTACTGTGGGTCTTGGTCACGTTCTCTTCTTTTTATCCAAATTATGCTCCTACCCTTGTACTTTCCCCGTGACCTTTTTGATCCCCACTGTCCTGACTCTTTCTGTCTCTGCCTGCTTTGGGTTTGTTTTTTCTGTTTTTCAAAGCAAACTGGCTGGGCACTGAGCAGAGAACAAATTTCTCTGCCTGTCTGGGGTTGCGTTAATAAGTCCATGCTCATTACAATCTCTTAGCTCCTCCAGAAGGTGGTAACATTGTGCACAATTTTGATACGAACTTAGCAGCAAGAAACAGGTTGTTAACAGAAGGTTTTTCTGATAATAATAATTTTGAAAAGCGCAGGGGAAAAGAGTGGTCTTCCCTCGGTCATCACTCTGTGCCTTGGCTCAAGCAGAGGTTTTCACACACGTGGCAGAGGACAGCAGTAGCTATTTGCTTGTGAAAATCCATCTGGCATTTCCTCCTGAAAGCCAGGTTTTGATGGTCGGGTTGTGGATTTTACTGTTACTTTGTGGTTGCTTTGGTTCAGATTCATCGTCCCATAATTTCTGAGTTACTCCTTAAAGTGGGACTTCAACTGGCCTCGTGTTTGCAGTAGGTGATGTGAAATCTCCTCCTGCAAATCTGCTCTAAATTCCACTGAAGCGTGATACGGAGGTAAGTGAGCAGCAGCACGGGGTACGTGAATGTGGGGACACCACCCGTGCTGCAGGCTATCGGTATCGATACTGATGTTTTGGTCGTATTTGCACTTGGGGCTGCACTGCCATGGGGAGGAGTGAGCCTGAGCATCCTTTTTGATGGTGGAAAGATCGCTCTTCCTCTTCATTCTGACTGGCTTCTTCCCCCGCAGCCTGGGCCCGCTGGTTGGCAAAGTGAAGGAGTACCAGGTGGAGACCATCGTGGATACTCTGTGCACAAACATGTTATCGGACAAGGAGCAGCTGCGGGACATCTCCAGCATCGGACTGAAAACGGTCATCTCCGAGCTGCCGCCAGCTTCTGCAGGTAAAGTGTCTGTCCCTGTTTGTCGGGCCGAGGCAATGGGGAGTCGCAGCCTTTGGGGAAACGGAGGAAGACATGTGGTTCAGAGCCTAGAAGTTACAGATTCCTTATTCACCTGCTGGGGTCAGCTGTGAAATAGGGAGGACAGAAGCAGAGACACTAGTGTGGTTAAAGGTGGGATGAAATGAAAACTTGAGCGGATCACCCTGAGGGTACTTAAGTCTGAAACTACACCGAGTTCTTCGAGAAACCCATCGCTGTTCACGGCCATCCTAAAGCACCCGGTGTGTGTCAGGAGGTCGCTCTTTGGGCAGTCTGGCAGCGCCGTTGGTCTCCATGCCAGCAACGCCTCTGCGATCTCAGCACGGCCAGCGCTGCCCCACCTCCTGTCCACAGCCTGGCTGGACCGAGTCTCCCGACTGCCACAGCGACCTGGCTGCTCCTCCAGCCTTTGGGACTGCGTATCCCAGAAGTGCAGCAGCTCTTCAGGAGATAGCCAAGGCACCGGAGATTTGGGGGTCCTCTGCAACCACGTTGTGTCTGTTGTTCCTTCGTGGCAGGTGGCCATGGCAGTGCTGCCAGGCTGCTGGACTTTAGGTTGGGAGGAGAACTGGAATTAGTGTGCAAGTACATGCTGAACTCCTCTGTTTCTGCAACGTTCAGCTCTTCTGAGCCTTCCTTTCAGAATTCTTTAACGTACATCACATGAATTGGGTTATGTGTTATTTTGAGACAGTTTTGCCTAGTTCTATCCTTACATTTCATCATGGAGCCAAGAAACAGTTTCTGTCAAGACTGCTCTTCCTGTTGAGAAAACCTCCATGTGTTAAACCTGAACATTTTCAAGATAAAAATGGGAAAAAACATGCCAGAAACTTCCCAACGAGCTTTACTTCTGGCACTGCCTGGGCCTGGGAGCTGCTGTGAGACAGTCGGGGCGTTGTCGGGTAACAGACACTCCCGAGGAGAGAAGCTTCTTCCAGGTAGCTGATGCCTCATCCCGCAGGGGAGGCACCTCGCTGTGTGCAGCGTGTGTCCACCATCTCACACAAAAGGCAGCTGGCTGCTGTTCTGGTTAGGTCTCTCAGTGGTGATTCCTTCCTTTAATGCAGGAGGGATTGAATGGTTCTTAGCAATAAAAAGATTTGTTTTGAACTGACAGCAGGAAAAATCTCTCTCTTGCAGGCTCCACCATGACAGCAAATGTGTGCAAGAAGATCACGGCCCAGCTGACAGGAGCCATTGGCAAGCAGGAGGATGTCTCCGTGCAGCTGGAGGCTCTCGACATCCTGTCAGATATGCTGAGCAGGTACCACAGGGTTTCCTCTGGCAGGGGGCTGCATCTGTGGGTTCACTGTTGATTTCCCTAATCCTACTACAAGGATTTAAAAATAAAGGCTTGGGGTTGGCTGCCACCAGGGAACATCTCGGCAGAGCAGATTCCCCAGCAGGGAGGAGAGGTGACGTGCTGAGCCGTTCTGTGCTGGGGATCAGCAGTGACATTGGTGATGGGTCCCACAGAGGCTCAGCTCAAGCAGACACTGGGAGGAAGAGGGCAAAGCAGGGAAGTTTATTTTAGCGCTGTGATCTGATCGCACATGCACTTTGTCTCCTGGCTGCCTCCTTCTCCTGTTGCACGAGTCAGAGTGACAGCGTCATATGTCAGCTGGTTGCAGGAAATTATCGACAAACCCCCAGGTCATCCAGAAGGACACAGGCAAAATCAGGCTCCTCCAGGATGGAGGCAAATAGCCTCTCCCTGTGCTTTACAGCACAAGTCAGGGTTCAGACCACAATGCCAAACCCACCCTTTTCCTCTACCCCCACAACGTGCGTGAACTCTTCAAGGCTTTCCAGAGGATTTTTACATTTCTTGCTGGCAAGAGGGCCTTTTCTCTTTCCAACTTCTGCCTTGTTCTGTTGATTGCAGACTAGGGGGAACACTCTACTCTTTCCATTCCTCCATCCTGAACTGCCTCCTCCCCCAGCTGACGAGCCCCAGGCTGGCAGTGCGTAAAAGGGCCATCATTGCCTTGGGTCATCTTGTCTTGACCTGCAGTGGAAACATCTTCTCAGAGCTCACAGAGCATCTGCTTGCCAAGCTGAAGAGGAATGAGTCCATCTCTACTACCAGGACATACATTCAGTGTGTGGCTGGCATCAGTAGGCAGGCTGGACACCGCATAGGTAGGATGAGTGGCTTGAAGTGACGCTGGGAAACGCGCATGTGCTTTAGAGCAGCTCCTTTTAGTGGTAAAAGACGTGTTCCCACTCTGCTCCTAACCTGTTAGTGGCTTGTGCTCTGTGATTCCCTCTGTGGTCCTGCCCTGGCTCTCTGATCCCCACTTGGAAGCAGAGAGTCTCCAGAGTACCTCTCTGGCTGCCCTGCGGTAGTGATTTCATCTTAAGGTCTTGTGGTGCTTCCCTGGTCTGAATTAACGCCTCTGTGAATTAGGTCAATGGATTCACCCCATTGTAAAGGAGAGGAGAAAGGGAGGGCACCATATTGTATTACTCGTCTAAAAGATCTGCCAGAGCTGAGATGAGGTCCTCAGATCTCTAATCACGGCTCTTTCCATGACTGAAATGCCGACAAGGAGCTGAAGATGGGCAGCGGGGGGGTCTGCTGAGAAGCCCTGCCAGGCTGCTCTCCGGTGGGCTGCTGGCTTCATGCCCGTGGGGTCCAGCGGAGGAAGGCTCTGCAGGCACGTGAAGGTGGCAGATGGCTGAGCTGTCAGCTGCTCAGATGAGCCAAGGCTGGAATGGATCTTCACTGCTGCTTGCTTTGTCTTTCCCAGGAGAGCACCTGGAGAAGATAATCCCTCTGATCGTTCAGTACTGTAACGTGGAAGATGACGAGCTGAGGGAGTACTGCTTCCACGCCTTCGAGTCGTTCGTGAGGAGGTGGGTGCCCTTGAGGAGCCGTGCACCATCCCGTGCATCGGTGTCCTTCTGGTGTGAATACCTGCTCGTTCAGCTTCCAGGGCTCGGTCCCTTCGGGTGTGCATTCCTGTTGGGAACGACAGTTCGCAAGCGAAATCTCTTCTTCACGCGTGGAGCTGGGCTTGAGTTACGAGCTGCTTTACTTCAGCTTGTGAGAGCGTGTTTCTGTGTTGGTTTTGCAGGAGAGGGAGTTTTCCTTGTCCCCGGAGGATTCCTCAGCTGGAGGGAGCTGCCTTGCTCCTGGTGCATGGAGGCAGTGAAGGGGGCTCGGGCAGAGGAGCTGCTGAGCTGCAGCTCTCCTGTTCTTCGGTCAGACGTTTGCTGCTTGTCTTGGAGAAGGAGCCCTGCAGAGCCGCTGAGGTTTTCTCCCATGAAGGGGGGATTCAACCAGGCAATTTACGTATTGTTTTTCCTTACAGGAATCATTGCATCCTCCTCAGGGGAATGTGAACTTGCTTTGTGCACAGCAGGAAGGAGCAGCTCTGGTTTAACTCATGTTAACAAAATGTTCTTATAGTCCGTGGAGCACTTGGGAATCCCTTTGAGATGATTATGTTTTTCGGGTATTTAAGATGGCTTGTCCTTAATGTATTAACTCTTAGCCTTTTTATTTGTCATGGTAGGTGCCCAAAGGAAGTTGACCCTCACATCCCTACTGTGATGGGCTTGTGTCTGAAGTACATCACCTTTGACCCAAACTACAACTACGACAATGAGGAGGAAGAGGAAGAGATGATGGAAACTGAAAATGGAGAGGATGAAGAGCAAGGTACCTGCTTGTGAGGAGGACTGTGCTTAGCAGAACACGGGGTTAACATTTCTCCCCTTCCTGCTTTCTTACCCTCTGTGATGTTACTTTTCAGATGTGCTTCAGGACAGTCAGTTCTTTCAGATGGGTTATTTTTCTGGACCAGTGGTGGTAACGGCTGTAGGTGCAAAGCTCCAGCAGGAACGCTCAGTTTGTTCGGTTTACTTTTCCTGACAAGGTCCTCGGACCTCCACCTGCCTTAGGCAGCAGTGAAAACTCTGAAACTCGAACTCTGAACTCCCTGAGTGGGAGGGAGACCAAGGAAGCTCTGCTTCAGTGCCAGCTGACCACAGGAGTATCTTAGGGCGCATCCAGCAAGCAGCCAGGCTTGGGCCCCTCTTCGAGAGGCTGGGATGTTGTGTTTGGGGTTTTTTTGCAGGAAGAGGTGTATGTCTAACTGCTGTTTTAAATGAAAGCCTGCAGTTTTGATGTAACAGCTCATGGGCAGCTTAACTCAGCTTACAAACCTAGTAGCCACACAATTACATTTTTCCTACAAGGTGGTTATTTTTTTTGTGACTCCGTAGCAGAAGCAAGCAAAGCTACAGTCCTGAGCACTTCAAAGTGCCACCATTAAAACATGTTGGTCCACCACTAAAAACACCTTAGTGGTCAGCGAAAGCAGTCTGACAGTGTCTGCAAAAGGGGCCCTTTGTTATCTTCTGCGTCATGTTTGCTGTGAGGTGAGTGTGGAGCTGTGGTCAGACGGGAGGGCTGCCCTTAGCGCCCCTTAGCCATACACAGCGTTCCTCAGTGGCTGCTTGTAGCTGCATGTAGGGTGGCAGCTGAGAGCAGAAGTCAGAACTGCTTGGAAGAAAGGCATTATTTTTTCTTTCACACTAATTGGGCTAAGATCCTGGCCGGTGTCCTGGAGAACATGTTAAATGTTCTGCCAGTAACATAGCGAATTGTTATGCTGGTTTGCACCACTCAGGAATTGCTAAGACAAATATTTACGTGTTTCTGGCTTTAGAGTCTGGGAACTGCATTCTCCTTTCGGAACAAAAGCCCCGATGCCTGAGACAGCCAGTGAGGGTGGTACCCTCAGCTCTTACCTGGAACAGAGGCCCTGGCAGAGGGCAGCCCTGGGCCACACTGGCTGTGCTGACGTCTGTGGCGACAGGCTATTCTGGAGCATTTCACGGCCCCAGATGTGGCATCAGTTACTGGCACAGCTGTCTTGTCAGCTGGAGAGGGAAGCCGAGGATCAAGTGATCCTCTAGCTCCGGTTTTCTCATAACGGAGCACCTTGTCTTCTTTCCAGAAAGTGACGATGAGTACAGTGACGATGATGACATCAGCTGGAAGGTCCGCAGGTCTGCAGCCAAGTGCCTGGAAGCCATTGTCAGCAGCAGGCACGATCTCC
>NW_010429301.1:8662-12989 GCF_000710305.1 Buceros rhinoceros silvestris
ATCTCCTCCAGGACTGCTACAAAACTCTGTCCCCAGTCCTGATAAGCAGATTCAAAGAGAGGGAGGAGAACGTCAAAGCTGACATCTTCAGTGCTTATATCTCCTTGCTGAAGCAAACGCTGCCCGTCCAGAGCTGGCTCCACGCCCCAGACACCTCTGGCATGGACGATGTTCCCCTGACAATGCTTCAGAACCAGGTGCGTGAGAAGGAGGTGGGTGGGTTCAGTCAGAAAGCAGGAGGGGCAGGCAGGTCCCTTCCCACTGGTGACTTGTGGTTAAGCTTGAGAAGGTAGCAGCTGAAGGAGCCCTTGGGCATGCCACGAACGGGGACCAGATCCTGAGGGCAAACCATTTACTGTCTGTCCCCGCCATTCCTGGGAGAGAGCGCTGAGCCAGAGCAGGAACACTGCGGGGTAACGACTGGCTGGGGGGTCCCGGGGCAGGGGGGCTAAGATCATCCTGAGGGCAAACCATTTACTGTCTGTCCCCGCCATTCCTGGGAGAGAGCGCTGAGCCAGAGCAGGAACACTGCGGGGTAACGACTGGCTGGTGAGTCCTGGAGCAGGAGGGCTAAGATCCCTGCCAGAACATAACTACATCACTGATTAATCATCTCACATCTACCAGAGGTGTACTGAAATAACCTGCACCTCATTTCTTCTGATTTCTTCTTTGTTTTCTCTGGAACTCCTTTGGTTTCACTGAGACCCTGGCAATGTCCAAGTTTAAATACAGCGATGGGCAGGATCCTTAAACCACAGACCAGGACGGACTGCTGCAGCTCTCAGCTTGAGCAGCATGTGCTGCTCTGATCATGTTGTTGTGTTTTCTTTAAGCTGCTGCATCAGGGGTTAACACCACCTTCAGGAAGGGGAGTCTGTAGAACATGGGAATGAAGACTAGGGCCCCCTCCTGCCCTTCTGTCACTGTATCTTTTCTTCACATGCGCTGTCTTGTCACCTGTCCCAAGCCCGCTCTCCTCCGGTGAACGGTGCTGTCTCTTGCTGCGCTGTTCGTGCCTGCGGCCCAGCGGAGCAGGCTGCTGCAGTGCCCTGGAAGCTTGGGGTGACTGGGCTGTTTCCTTCTCTTTTTCTTTTCCAAACTGCAGGTCCCCAAGATAGTCAAGGCCTTGCACAAGCAGCTCAAAGAAAAGAGCATCAAATCGAGGCAGGGTTGTTTCAGCCTCCTGACAGAACTGGCCAATGTCCTTCCCGGCTGCCTGGCAGATCACGTCCCTGCCCTCATCCCTGGTAAACTTGTCCGTGGGCTGGGGGGAAGGAGCAGGGTGGGCTCGGTCCCTTCCGAACACATGTGCTGCCTGCCTGCCTGTTCCGGTTTTACTCCTGCTCGTTACTGTGCTCAGCACCAGCATGTTCTGCTCTGGCTGGTGTGCTAAACAGCTCTCAAACCAATCCTGGCTCCTGACACCGCTAAGGCCAGTGACAAGCTATTTCCGCAGTCTCCTGAGGAGATGCTTTTAGGAGGGTCTGTTCCAGCCTCCTCTGAAGCTGGCAGGAATTACGCTGTGAGCCAGCTGAGATCAGTAACACAGCGACATAATCTGTTACAGAATGCAGCGGCGATCTAAAAAATTCCTGTACTGACTATTGAATTCACACCACCACGCTTTGCTCAGAGCTGTCCTGCCTCTGTGAAGCATCCCACTGCTCAAAAGCCCATAATGCCAAGGTCCTGCCTTTGCTTTTGGTGTGACTGTGCAGTAAATACAAAAAAAGCCCCCTGTGACTGTCCCTGGGCCAGATCCATGCACCTCCCTCCTACGAATCAATAGAGTGGAGAAACCACCCACACCCCATGGCAGGCGCGACCTCGGGGTGGCAGGCAGCGCTGGGGTAAACGGTCCTCACTAGGTAAATATGTGCCTCAGAAGCTGGGCTGGGAGGGACGTCTCTCTGCAAAGGCAGCCCAGCTGTTGTGGCCCGCAGTTACGTTCCAGACCCTGCCAACAGGAGCTGTAAAACTCAACAAACATGCAGCCCCTGCTGCTGGTTTTTTCTGTTTTAAGACTTCTGACATGAGACTGAAGGGAAGACTCAGGCAGGGCCATGCCTGGTGCCCCAGTTGAGACAAGGCTTTCCCAGTCTCAGTTCACGTCTTTTGTCACACTTCTCTGGACTTGACTCACCAACCCTCCTCACCTCAGCCCAGGATGACTTCTAGAATTAACTTTCTTAAGAGTTGTCGTGGGCAGCCATCAAGTCTGGGCTGTGTCTGAACTGCCCCTTCCTGGCAGGCAGGAAGACAGCAAGGAGAGGCTGTCTCTAGGGGCAGAAACCCCATCCCAGCTGTGTCCCCCTTGGAGGGGGAGGGTGGGGATGGGAACTGCGTGATGCAACAGGACAGCGGTCACTCTTGTCTCTTCTGCACAGGTATCGTTTTCTCCTTGGCTGACAAATCCAGCTCCTCCAACATGCGGATCGACACACTGTCTTTCCTTCACGTTCTGCTCTGCAACCACCAGCCGGAGGTCTTCCATCCTCACATCAAAAGCCTGTTGCCTCCTGTTGTGACCTGCATTGGAGACCCCTTCTATAAGATCACTTCAGAAGCTCTGCTGGTAACTCAGCAACTTGTGAAAGTTATCAGGCCTTTGGACAAACCTTGCACTTTTGATGCCAAGCCCTACGTGAAGGACCTTTTCCCTGGTCCTCTGAAGCGGCTGAAGGCAGCTGACATCGATCAGGAGGTGAAGGAGCGTGCCATCTCCTGCATGGGACAAATTATTTACAGTCTGGGAGACCTTTTAAGCACTGATCTCCAGCCAACCTTGAAGATCTTTCTGGAGAGGCTCAAAAATGAAATCACCAGATTGACAGCAGTGAAAGCATTAACCTTAATTGCTAGTTCTCCACTTAAAATAGATTTGAGACCCATCCTGGGGGAAGGTTTCCCCATTCTGGCTTCCTTCTTGAGAAAGAATCAACGTGCCTTGAAACTGAGCACTCTGACTGCTCTGGACATCCTGGTGAAGCACTACAGCGACAGCCTCAAGCCTGCCATGATAGAGGCTGTGCTAGCAGAGCTCCCCGCTTTAATCACCGAGAACGACATGCACGTTTCCCAGGTGGCTGTCATGTTCCTGACCACTTTGGCTAAGGTTTACCCGTCCTGCATCACCAAGATCAGCGGTTCTGTGCTAGCTGAAACCTTTCAGCTTGTCCACTCGCCGTTGCTTCAGGGAGGGGCACTGAACGCCATCATAGCCTTCTTCCAGGCACTGCTGCTGACAAAGACGCCTGCTGTGGGCTACTCAGAGCTGATGAAGCAGCTGACCGCTCCCATCTACTCCTCAGGCTCCGCTGGGGCATCAGTGACCCTACACAAACAGGCGTACTACTCCATTGCCAAGTGCGTGGCAGCCCTCTCCTCAGCCTGCCCCAAGGAAGCCCCTGCCACAGTGAACCAGTTTATCCAGGATGTCAAAAGCCCCAAGGCCAGCTCTGCTGTTCAGGTGCTGGCTTTCCTTTCCCTGGCAGAGACAGGCCGCACCACCAACCTCAGCGCTCAGAGAGAGCTCAAAACCGTCATCCTGGACGCGTTCACTTCCCCCAGCGAGGAGGTGAAGTCCGCGGCCTCCTACGCTCTGGGGAACATCAGCGTCGGGAACCTGAAGGAGTATCTTCCCTTCATGCTGAAGGAGATCGGCAGCCAGCCCAAGAGACAGTACCTGCTGCTACACTCCCTGAAAGAGGTCATCAGCTGCGCCCCAGCCGACGGCCTCATGCCCTACGTGGAGGACATCTGGGCTCTGCTTTTCAAGCACTGCGAGTGCTCAGAGGAAGGGACGCGCAACGTGGTGGCTGAGTGCCTGGGGAAGCTGACGCTGGTGAACCCCTCGGAGCTGCTGCCCCGGCTGAAGAAACAGCTGTCGTCAGGTAAGGGGACAGGAGCAGTGAGCGCGGGGCAACGCCTGCCTTTGCTGGGGAGTCCTTGCCAGCTGCCGGTGGGTGCCACAGGGAGCAGAGCCTCTGCGGAGGCGAGAAGGAAACAAGGGATCTCTGCACGGGGAGGGGATCGGAGGAGCGCTGGTTTGCCTGGGGCAGGAGGCTGTTGGGAACAGGGACTGCACCTGGTGATCAGGCAGGAGCAGGATGTAAGCGAGGAGGTTGTGAAGACAAATCCTCGGTCCTCTCTTCCACGCCTGCGCAAGGTGACCAAGAGCAGAGCGTGTACCGCAGAGCTACAGCAATGGTTTTGTCCTGTGGCCCTTCACTGCCTCCTCTTTCCACCCTCTCCGCAGGCTCCCCACTTGCCCGGAGCACGGTGGTGACCGCCGTCAAGTTCACGATCGCAGACCAGCCGCAGC
>NW_010429301.1:13068-16679 GCF_000710305.1 Buceros rhinoceros silvestris
ACGATCGCAGACCAGCGGCAGGCAGTCGACGCTCGCCTGCGAGGCTGCATAGGTGGGTGCTGTGACTGGATGACAACCCTCATGAGCAGCGCAGGGCTTGTCACACCTGCGTGAACCTCATCTCGCCCCGCTGGTTTTTATCTGAGCTTCTCCACCTTTGGGATTAGAGAGGAACGCTGTCAGGTGCATCCTTGTTGAACGCTCCTGTGCCTTGCTCTGGGGCACGATCCATCAGTGACAGAGTTTTTTTAGGGAGTTTAAGTTCCTTCCACATTTAAACTTAAAATTCACCATCTCACAACAAGGGTCTCCTGTCTGGGGAGGCTGCGCCAGGTCTCTTGTGTAAAAGCAGGCCTCGTCCAGAGCAATCTGAGCAGATGAGAGCCGAGCAAGAAAAAAACCCCAAAACAACTTCTGTGAATCTCAGGGCTTCCAGTTTGCAGTCAGAGTGACAGCTGGAATTACGCAGTTTGTTTTATGCCCAGATGCGGGAAAGTCACGTTTCTTCCATGGACCACGTCCCAGACGAACAGAGGGAAAGCGTCTCGAGGGTCCCTGTTGGACAGTGCCCCGCAGTCGTTCCACCACGGGTGCTTCCAGCCCAGACACGCAGTGAAGCGCTCCTGAAACACTTGTCGAACGCTGCGGCGGGGCTGACGGGTGTGTTCTTATGCTGCAGGTGACTTCCTAAAAACCCTCCAGGATCCCGACCTGAACGTTCGCCGCGTGGCGTTAGCCCTGTTTAACTCGGCTGCTCACAACAAGCCCTCTCTAATCCGCGATTTGCTCGGTGTGGTCCTCCCTAGCCTGTACAACGAGACGAAGGTCAGGCGGGAGCTCATCCGGGAGGTATGTCCTGGGCTGGCAGCAACGTGGTGCCGTGACACGGAGGTGACGATGTCACCTGCTCACAGGTGACAGCTGCATTTATTGCTTTTGTCTTGTTGAAGGTAGAAATGGGGCCTTTCAAGCACACAGTGGACGACGGCCTGGACGTGAGGAAAGCTGCTTTTGAGTGCATGTACACGCTGCTGGAGAGCTGCCTGGACCGACTGGACATCTACGAGTACCTGAACCACCTGGAGGACGGGCTGAAGGATCACTACGACATCCGGGTAGGTGCTGTGCTGTCGCTGCTGGGGTGGTGACGTCGCTGATGGCGTTTGTGCTCTGGGGGCCTGGGCTTGAACTGGGCTGGCATGTCACCACAGCAGGGTCCCCCTGCCATGCCACTTCCAGGTCTCTGCAGCCATTCACTGACACTGTCTGCTCCGTCTGACCATGGTGGCCTTGGAAACACAGCCCTGGCGTGGCTGGGTTTTCAGGGAATTTTTCCGAGTCCAAACTGGGCTGGCATGTCACCACAGCAGGGTCCCCCTGCCATGCCACTTCCAGGTCTCTGCAGCCATTCACTGACACTGTCTGCTCCGTCTGACCATGGTGGCCTTGGAAACACAGCCCTGGCATGGCTGGTTTTACAGGAAATTTATCAGAGTCCAAAACACACTCCTCTACATGTAACCCGAATGATTGTCCCTCACTCTGTGGCCAGTGATGCTGTATTATAAAAATCACTTGGGTTGTGGACAGCGTCGCAGTTCAGCCAGCAGTGCTGCATCCTCTGCATCCTGTTTGTCACTGTGGGTACAGCGGTGGCACCGCCCTGCCGCAACTTCACCCCTCCTCAGACACGCAGAGCAGGGCCAGCTGGGCAGCTCCTGTCGCTGGCTGCCAGCAGGAGCATTTCTAATGCCACCACCGCTCTTAAGGAAAGGAACTCCCCCCCTGCGGGCACAGCCCTGCACCCTGGGGAGAGCCACCCCAGGGGCTCAGCCGGGAGGATCCTCACTGTAGGCCCCAGGGATCGATCGGCAGGCGCAGAGGAGCGACCCTGTTCTCTCCCCTCCTTTTCCAGATGCTGACCTTCATCATGCTGGCCCGGCTGTGCACACTCTGCCCCAGCACCGTGCTGCAGCGCCTCGAGCGGCTCATCGAGCCGCTCCGGGCAACATGCTCCACGAAGGTAAGACCGGGCAGGGGGGGTGAAGGGCTGCAGGGGGGGTTCTGCCCCAGAGCACCGCTCCCCGCGCTCCTCCAGAGAGAGAATCACGTGCCTGTCTTCGTCCCCGCTGGCGCGTCAGCTCTCCGTGCCCACGCTGCCTTTGCTGAATGCCAACCACAACCAGCACTTTGGGTTTGTAGGTAAAAGCTGGTTCCGTGAAGCAGGAGTTCGAGAAGCAGGATGAGCTGAAGCGCTCTGCCATGAGAGCAGTGGCTGCTCTCCTGACCATCCCCGAGGTGGAGAAGAGCCCAGTGATGGCCGAGTTCTCATCGCAGATCAGAGCCAGTCCTGAAATGGCATCGCTCTTTGAGAGCATTCAGAAGGATTCTGCTTCCCTGCCGCCCTCAGAGGCGATGGACCTGAGCTGAGCTCTGCCTGCTCCCTCTGCCACCTCCCGCCCTCACCTGGCCCAGCAGAGACGCTGGTCTCCACCCCAAGAGCCACCTGCAGTCACTGGGCACCAGCAGGAGGAAACAGCTGGTTCCAGCTGCGCTCGCACAGACACCTCCTGGACCAGCACTGAAATCCCAGAGATGAGGGAAGCGCATCCTGGCGCAGGGGAGGGGTTGGAAGATGAGTGTCCCCATTTCTCAGTGCGTTTTTACAGGTGTACAAAACAATCGAAATCGAGTGTGGTTCCACGAGACGGAACTACAGCCCGAGGCGTGTCCTTACCGCAGTACAGAGGAAAACCGTACACAGCCTTCAAGCACTGCACATGCACTTTCTGCCCCGGAATGTATTTATATGGTTTCACTAAAGAACATGGCTGTAAGGTGGCAGTCACCTCTTTCATGAGCACCGAGCATCGCAACCCCAGGCCGCTGCGCAGAGGGGACACGCAGTGGCTGAGCTGCAGGAGCCACGCGGGGAGGGGACAGCGTTCCCGCAGGGCTCGGGTCACCAGTCGGGACAGCTCAGTGCTCTGCGGCGCCCAGGCTCCCCCAGGCGCCTGACTTCCATGGTTAGGGTTTTGACTGCAACAAACCTCCCCCGCCGGAGTTACAGGAACAAGCCTCACGCTGAGCTTTCCTCTGCCTGTAACTCTGACTTCTCCCTGCCTCACGCATCTTGGGGTGCACGGGGCTGGCCTGCACCTGGCTCCGGTCACCGTGCAGCAGCAGCACATGCAGAGCGGGTGGCCGGTGCTGGCACGTCACAGCAGTGACGCAGGGGAAAGCCCTCACTAAGCAGCTGTCGCCTGACAAGGTGCTCCACAGCAGCTGCGGCTCAAACCCTGCTCTGTGCAGGGGGAAAAGCCTTAAGAGCCAGAGGGTGTAGCAGCACGCTGGAGAACAAGGCCACTGCCACACACTTCTGGGGCTGTCACACGCTTCCATTTCTCCTGTTCTGACCAAGTGGTTGATGTGAAAAATACCTGCAGTGCAGTGTGAAAGAACATCCCTTGAGCAGCACCACCAGCAAACACCGACTGGTGAGGATGCACATGCCCCTGAGCTCATCAGCTACCCTTGAGACGCCACAGATTGCTACCGCACACCCGCCCTGGGGTGGCTGGGCCGACTGCACCATGGTCAGGCCACGGCCC
>NW_010429301.1:16832-18255 GCF_000710305.1 Buceros rhinoceros silvestris
CCCAGCCACAGCCCCTCCTCCCGCGGCCCCTCACACCATCCACCCAGAGAGGGGTTTTACACTTTATTAAATACACGGCAGAGGGGGTTACTCGTTCTCCTCGCTGCGCAGCCGGGCGTTGGGGTTGGTGATCTTGATGGCCAGCTGCGCAGATCTCTCCACGATGACCTTCCGGTTCTTGGAAGACACGTTGTGAGCAATCTCTGCGCAGTATGACCTGTCGGGGACAGCCTGCACCTCAGCCTTGGCTCCAGCAGCCAGGGCACAGCACCCCAGAGCCACCCCGCCGGCATCACCAACACCACAGAGAGCAGGCACGCCTCCACACCCGAACTGAACCTCCCCCAGTGCCACCACCAGCCCACCCAAGCCCACAGCAGCAGCCCCGGAGCAGCTCAACCCTCCTGCTCTTTCTCTTGCGGGTTACAAGTCAGTAAGAGACAGTTTTTAACAGCATTAATCGTTACTCTTATTACTTTGTTTTGAAAGTGCTACAGGTAGATTAAGGCCTGTATCTGACCAGCCACCAAGCACTGTTCTGTCAAGGTACTGTAGGTACCACACCAGTTACCCCTGCTACAGCACCACCTTTTTTCCCAAGGTACAAGGTTTCCAGCCCCGAGACACCCCCTGCACCCTCCACCAGCAGTACTGCGGAAACCAAGACAACCTCCACACTCTCCAAAGTGGCACCATCCCCCAACACTCCCCGACTCACTTGTTGCTCATCATGAGCACCTCCAGCTCCTTGACATTGTGGACCAGGAACTTCCTGAAGCCCGTGGGCAGCATGTGCTTCGTCTTCTTATTGCTGCCGTAGCCAATGTTGGGCATCAGGATCTGGCCCTTGAACCGCCGGCGGACTCTGTTATCGATACCTCTCGGTTTACGCCAGTTGCGCTGAAGAAATGCAGAAAATATTTAACAAGTTACAAAGGGAGATCAGTCTGAAAACACCTTGAGAGAACAGCTCCCGCCCAAACCAGTCCCCAGAAGGGCCCCCTGTACCCGGCTGTGACAGCACAGCCCATCACTTCAGCACTGACCCTCTAACCCACACGGCCCCCAGGCCACCCTGTGCCGGACCGGGACCTTGTTGCTAATGAGCTCCAGAGGTGTTTTACCTTGATCTTGACATAGCGATCGGACTGGTGGCGGATGAACTTCTTGGTCCTCTTCTTGACGATTTTAGGTTTCACGAGCGGCCTGAGGGCAGGCATAGTGCCTGCGGTACACAGAACCGTGTGAGAAGGGAAGCCCGAGGCGAGGGGACCCGGGACCCCCGGGGCAGCACGTGTAGCAGACTATCTTCCGCCCGCTGGCCACGGCCGGGCGAGCGAGGGAATGGGCATCACCTGCAGTGGCTCTGCCTCCCGCCTCCGAAGCTGGCAGAGCACGGAGAGCTCTCCAGATGCGATCCTGG
>NW_010429302.1:0-14307 GCF_000710305.1 Buceros rhinoceros silvestris
CGCGCGCCTGGCGGGCCCCCAGCCGGCTCGCCGGGCAGCGCCGCCGGTGAGGGACACCCGCGGGAGGAGCGATAGGCAGTCATCGCTGGCACGGCGCTCTCCCGCGAAGCAGCTCCTGCTGCCGCGCTACTTGAGGCCGTGCCGGAGCTTTGGAGTGGCTTAGCTCAATAAATGTCTTCATCATTTGCTTAAAATAGCATGCCTGGAAATTATCAGAGCCCACAAGTATTTCCTGTGGCACCAGTGGCGTTAGCAGTACCTCTTACCTAGATTTGGGCTGTTGAACATCTCGATCATCGTATCCGATTATTTTCCTTAAACTGAAGGTGAATCCAGCAGCAGTTCCTCCGGTGCTAGCTCTGCAGGCGCTCACCTGCATATACAGTCGATTCACGGTTGGTCAACGGGCAGTGGAAGGAGCAAACACCTTTAAATGTCCCGTTGGTGCAATCAAAGGACGAATGTACTTGCAGAAGTGGACTAAGGTGTTTTCCCTTTTCAGAGTCCAGAAAACCATGCTAATGTTTCCAAGTAGTTTAACTGCTAAGTAAATAATTGAAAATATACCTTCAGTAGTTTTTTCACTGTCATTTCCATAGCAATCTGTAGCTCGTGTATGTCACTGTATAATTAGGCTCCCAACAAATAGGTGAAGATTTTTCAAGTAGCAAAGTGGAAGAAATGTATTATTGCAAATGGTGTTAAAGTTCTAAAATCTCAACATTTAACAAGATGTTTAAGGTATTACTCAATTACTCTCAAATAAGTAACTTCTAAATTCACTTTCAGTGTTATTTTGTACTACTGTCTCTTTTCCACTAATACGTGGTGTTTTTTTTATAGTTACAGCTTTGGTGTTTTGCTTATTAATAGCTCAGGTGCAGCAGGCATATTGGTCACATGCTAGTGAAGTTATATATGCAAGAGCAGTTTGTGTATTTAGTACCTTTTGTGATAACCACTACTGAAACCAGTAGCTTTCAATGTACTTTGAACTTCCTGTGCATGGTAGCTGTCAGATCTGTAAAAGCTTTGAAATCCACTGTCTTGGTCAATATTCCAATGGTCATGTTTAATGTAGAGAAGATGGAAGGGATCTCATTTCTTTGTGGTGAGCATAGGTGTGAAAAGCAACCCAAAACACTTCACTGGCCTTTAAAGCTGAAAAATATGGTTCATCTTTGCCTGAAGACCTGAGCAACAAATGGTGAATAAGTCTAAGGAGGAATTGTGACTCTCCCAAGAAAATTCCTTGTAACAGAATTTCACCCACAGCATTTAAACTCTGACTTACTTAGTCAGTAGTGACTGTGCTGAAAGTCCTGTTGACTCTGAGAAGTGTTTATGGGATGAAGGTCTAAGCATTATGCCTTCTTAACTGCTAAGCTCTACTGCTTAGTTGTGTGTCGAGGTTTCCCCATCTCTAATGCATTTATAAGGTTTGCCATCCTTTTCTTTAGTTCTCAGTAGTCTAAAAGTTGTCTTTTGAGTAGCGATTCTGTTGTTCTGAGTGAAACATTCTGGTGAAAGAACTCTGCCAGCTCTGAGAGCTGTCCAACACCACAGCTTGGTTAGCGAGTAGGCTGTCTTCCTTCACCTACTGAATGCTCCTTAGTTACTCGGTTAGTTGCAGCTGGTGCAGACTTTTATGGACTATTTCTTCTGTCTATTTATACCAGAGGCTGTTAAATCATCTAGGAGGAAAATAGCTGAGGGCAAATTTTAGAGGAGCATCTTGGGTTTGTATGTTTGTGTATTAACAAATTGTAGAGCGACCGTGTAGTCTTGTGATCTGCAGCTGGCAGTCGCTGTGAAAGGTGTTTCATGGAGAGGGGGTGTATGACCTTAATCAAAATAACATTTTTGATGGATGTGGAGAAATACTTCCTGGGCACTGCTAAGGGAGATGAAGGAGGGGTTAGTGAGGTATCATGTCCGAGAAAGGAAGATTTTCTGGTGAATGAAGATGTATCAGCTGAGGGAGCTGTTCATCAAAGAAGGCAGTACCTTGCTAGAGAACGAAAATGTCCTTACGAGTAGTTTTGGATGAGTAATAGGGACTCATTCTGTTAATAGTTAAATAGTACTTTCATTGATGCAGGAGCTTGCGTTTGAACTGTCTAATGGTTCCGTGCTCTGGTGCAGAGAAGCATTAATTAGTAAACAAGGATTATGACAGAAAGACTTGCTGCTAAGAAGCCCAGCACATTACTTCAATTAAAGGATCAACACTACGCTTGATATTCTTTTTAGATGAAAAGTACTTACTACATGTCTTTAATGTATTAGCAAGCGTTTAATGAGGTATAGCTACAGATAAGAAAAACAAGGTAAGAAGACTCTGACCGTTACAAGATAACACGTCTGTTTTTCATCAGCAGACCTTTACAGAGGTAAGGAAAAGCAAGCGGGACATTTTCAGTGTAAAGCTGGCCAAATTTAGAGTCTTGTAGTCTTCTTAAATTATGATTTTGGCAAAGTGCAGCTTTCAAAATCATAGCATAACCTTTAAAAGCCTGCGACCTGGGGCAATTCAGATTCCATTGGCAAAGCTTCTAGGAGTGGAAAGACCTGATTCTGCCCAGGAACAGTTAGCCTCCCTATGTTTCTCCATCTAGTTTCTTCCAGGATCTAGTTCAGTGGAGGTTTTATGAGTTTCCATAGAGGTCTGCACAAAATACAAAAAGCTAACTCTGATGCTTTCTTTCAAAACAGGAAGGAGAAAAGGGATGGTGTCCTCTGTTGTACCAGAACTTGAGATGCTAAATCAGTGGTAAAATCCTTCATTCAGTGGCTCATATTGAATTGTCATCATGTTTCCCTCTCCTTGTCAAGTTACTTTATGTGCAGCTGAACTTTCTCATAAAACTCTGAGCAAAACCAGCAACTTCAGTAGTTGAGCTCCTTCTGGACATCTTCCCATGCTCCTGTTAAGTCTCACCTACTGGGTTGGAAAAGAGCTCAGGAGTCACCAATCCAGAGAGATCAAAAATATTACTATGACTTGCAACCACTGTGATTAGGAAATTCATATGGGATGGGAAAATGTGGGCTGTTATCCCTTGTGCCAGATTTATCAGTTTCATCTGACTGTGGAGCTAGGGATTCCATCCCAGGAGCTAGATATTTTGATGAACATGGTTCAAAATAGATTTTATAAAGCCAAAAAGTAAGTAATATAGTTGAGATTACAATTTGAGGTTTACTGGTTTCTCAGTCTGTTCTTGCCCAGTTAGATTGTGCTTTCCCTCAGAGTACAAGTGTATTGGACTGTTTCCAGCTCTGCTGTCTGTGGTCCTATCCAGCTACTGGTTCGATTTTGTTTGAATGCAAGGAGATGTCCTTTGCACTGTGTATTATGGTGTCTGTGCAGTCTAGTATTTGCATTGCTTTAATGCACCACTGGATCTGAAATTCTTTCTTGAAACCATAAGAGTTACTATTTTGGGAGATAGTGTAAAATGAACTGTAAACATCTCAGATGATCTAAACCTGTAACTGTAATCATTCAGGTTAAAAAGAAAACTGCTTTCAGTATCTTTACATAGAAGATTGAAATTTATGTATTAACAGTGATTGGCAGGCCAGGTTAGGACAGGATCGCAAATCTGTGAATGTCTGAATTTACTGTCTCAATGGATGTATTTTGTTCAAGAAAAGGAATTCAGAGATTCATAAACTGCTGATTTTTTAAATTAAATTATTTTTAAGGTAAAATTCTCATGAAATTGTAGATTAGGTAAAGTGTTTCTATTTAGGCTGACTTTTCAAAAGAAAAGTTTTATTTGTATTGTCTCTAAGCCCCCAATACGGCAAGAGGGTCATAAATTGATCCTCCTCATCGATGGAACCTTAATAGACATGGGGCTCTGAGAGCATGTTCCCTCAAGAGAATAATGAAGAATTTCCTGGGAAAAGCCCAAGTTCTTTGGAGTCTGCATAGTTGTGACTGATTTTGCTCACAATTAACTTGATTTCTAGATTAACCTGTGTTGCTGGTTCTGTTCACAGTGATTATTTTTAAAGTAGCTTCTGTTGCTCCTACTTCTGATGTTCTGCCCTCTGTTAGAAGTTTAATGTGGACTGGGCATTTTTCCAGCCATGTGATTGCAGCAGGTTACGGTACATTTTACAGTGGAAGTAAAATGGACTCAGTACCACAGGGACAGTTTCTGCAAATGCTTACACAATTGATGGGATTAGTTAAACAAACTGGTATGTGGGTTTGCAGAATATCAATCCTTAGATGTGTGAATTACACAATTATTTCAAAACTGAGCCTGAGCCATGTATCAAATGGTAAACAGTGCCTAGATATTCAATCTGGACATCCCTTTCTGTGGATTGAGAGTAAAGAAACCTGTGGAGTTTCATCTAATATGAAGACGTGAAAAATTGTGTCTTCTTAAACATCTTCTGGCACCCCCCACTGTCTTATGGCAAATTTTTAAATGGCTATTGGATTCTAAATGCAGTTGATTAAAAATTAATTTAAATCATCTGTATTAGGTATGTCTGTGAGCTAATTTCATTGGTCCTTTAAAGCAGTTTTCCTGTATTTGAGTACCTGGGGATCTAGAGGTTTTTCAAAGCTATTAATTAAATGATACCATTTTTAAGTGGCTAATTTAACACTGGGCTGTGAAAAGTTAAGCCAAACTAAGAAGTCAGAAACTGACCAGGAATTGGACTATTTCTCTAACAAGTTCCAGTTCCAGTGATTTGAATATATTCTAGTTAGAACAGAAAATAGTCCCTGATTCACGAACTAAGACAAGAGAAATCAACAGACAAAGGGCAGAATAATAGAATACGGTGGCACAAACCTAATAATACTGGTCAGCATGTGGCCTTGTATTCCAGTCCAGCTGTTGCAGTGCCTCTGGGGATATTGCAAAATGAACATTTTTAAGGAAGGCCTTAGAAAAGAATGAGTTAGTTTCATGGAAATTTACATTGTGAAGCACTGTCTTAGAGAAGTAATAGACATGCTTGTTGGCGATAGGCCTGTCATTGCAGTCCAATTACCAGCTGATGTCTTAATAGTAAGATGTGATGATAGCCATGAGAAGTTGTCAGAGCAAAGCAGTTTTATGTGACATGGTAGAGAAAAGTAAGGCAGAAGGCACAGAAGTGTGACAGAAAGTAGCACAGGCAAAAAGTTCTTCTCAATTCCCAATATTTTCTTGAAGGTCAAGGCAGGGTTATGTCTGTTAGGTTGAGGCAGGTGGCCAGGTTTTGAAGTAGCTGAGATCTTAGGTATGATGAAGGCTGTAGGTATGAGTGACAGGCATCACTGCTGATGTCAGCACTGGTATAGAAAAAAGGTATCAAGAAAGTTGTCTGAAAATGATTAAGAGATTTCTTGATGTTTAGTTTGAGGTGAGAGTTAGATGTCCATGAAGTGGTGTGAGTAAAGGCAAGATCAGAATAAACCTGAAGAGTCTACAAGAATAAGCCTCGACATCGTAGCCAGATTTATACTTCTGATAAGGTTCCTTGGAATTCACAGAAACGGAGAAAACTGAGGTTGGAAGCAAGGCTAACTTCAAAGCTAGATCAGGCTGCTCAGGGTACTCCAAGGTTGCTCCAAGGATGGAGTTTCCACCATTTCTCTAGGCAGCCTGCTCCAGTGCAGAACCGTTCTCCTTATCATGGTGCTTTTCTTGTTTCCAACTAGAATTCCTATTCCTGCAGCTTTTGACCATTGCCCCATGTCGTATTTTTGTACACTTCTGTGAAGATTTTGGCTTCATTCGCTATGTAACTCTTCTTCCCTCCCACTCCCTAGGTAGTAAAAGACGGTGGTTAGCCTTTGCTTCTCCAAGCTAGGCAAAGACAGTTCTCTTAGCTTCCGCTCATACACCATATTTTCTAGCTCCTTAGTCCTCATATTACTTGATGTCAGCTGTGCTGTCTGCAGTTTGACCATATCTCTTGTGTATCGTGCTGTAAAGAGTAGAATCAGTGATTTCTTTGACTTGTTGGGTATGCTTTTGCTAATGTAGTGCAGTATGTCATTAACCTTGTGCTGCAAGGATGCACTGTTGACTCATGCTCAGCTTGTCTGTGGGAATCCACAGGTTCTGCAGAGCTGCGGCCTGTCTAGCCAGTCCTCAGTCTGCCATGACGTCTCCTGCTCCAAGTTGTTGAACTTACTGAGGCCCATTTCTCCAGTCTTTCTGAACGGCGGTCCTGCCCTGCAGTTTTTCGTCCATTCCCCCTAGTCTGGCATCGCATGATCTTGCTGAAGGTGCTTATGTCTCATTATTAGTCATAGATGAAATTTATAAACAGCAGCAGCCCCAGCATTGACCCATGAGGAACATCATGCATAACTGACCACTACTAGTCTTTAAACAGTGACCTTTGTTGTTTAAGCCCAGTCTAGGCAGCATTTCTTTCATCAGTCAGTCTTATACACCTTCCCCATTTGGCTGCTGGGATACTAGAGGAGGCTGTTTTGAAAGCTTTACTGAAGTAAAGGTAAATAACATCCACAGGTATTAAGGGGTAGAGAAAAAAGGATGCTGAAAACCAGGACTTGAACCTCCTCAGGAAGCTGAAAGCTTTGAGCCAACAAAAGGAGCAATTTTAGTTTAAGTGGTGTACTGGGGAAGACTGACTCATAGAAACTATGAGAAGAAAAGACTCCAAGATGATGACTGTTTGATGTTGGTGTCTTAGGCTCTTTGTTCATTTGTTCCCTAGATTTGACATGTAGCACTTCTTAAAATAGAAATGTGCTCTTTTCCTGACTTATCTCAGTTTGCGTTAAGCATTTTCCCAGTGCAGTTTTCCTCTAAATTGTGCTACTTTTCTGGCTATGTAATTGCTGCAGACATCTGTGGAAACTGCTTCAGACCAGAGTTCTCTCAACAAACCTGATTTATTGAATGTGGCACTTCCAAAATAGTGCTGCAGATGAAAGAGCATGACCATGTCTGGCTAAGGAGGAGCTTAAAGTCAGAAAGCCGTAAATGCTAATTAGGTGTTACTGGCCTAGAGAGGATTCTCTGCGAAGCATTGAGACCTCTTAGAGTCTTGATCCAGCTCAGGCCCATTTTCTGTATGCGCTTCAGAGTTACGGTAATTCCGTAGTTAGTTAGCCTTGTTTCTGGCTACTTAGTTGCCACATGCCTTAGTGTTTATTCTCCATAACTTTTTCCTTTGTTGTAAAGGAGAAATTATTTTCTGTATTTGTCAAAGCAATCTTGGCACTGCCAAATTGTGCTGCCCTTGGATTAGGAGTGTTTACAGTGATGAGACAGTCGTTGCAGTAGACGAATGCCTGTGATGCTACTTACAGTCCAGCATTCAATGCTTCCTAACTACTTGTAAAAAGTAACTGACTGAAACGGTGGTGTTTTGCACAGGTTGTAGGTTATGCTTTGTAGTTCTGTCTTGGTAATACAGCAGATAAAATACAGGGGTTATTCCTGTAAAGACTTCAAAATTTTGTATTTATACTACAGTTTGTTCTAGTTTTCATTGTCTGCTTTTACACCGATTACATGGCTCAAAGGATTTGCAGTGAGTTATTATGGAGACCTTCACCTTTAGGTTAATGGTTTATATCTGAGTGCAGGATCAGAAGAGTTATTATCTGTGAGGGACTGCATGAAATAAAGTGACAGCCTTGGTTCATTTCTAGAGAACAGGTGCTATATCCCAAGGCTGCAATTGAAGTTGCAAAGAACGAGTATAAAATATGTGTAGAATTTTATTTTGCATATCCAGTTTAGGATTGATTTAGACTCATAACAAAATGGAGACAAGCATTTTAAGTCTTTGTTGTAGCTTTTCTCAGACCTTAGCTTTCAGGGACTTTGCTGAAGTTTGATTATTACTATACTGCTTGAAACACCCGTACTTTCTGAATTAAAATACTTTTCTTTGATACATAGAAAAATCATTATGGGATAGTATTTGTGATCCAGTAATATAACTATAACTTATAGTTTAAGTTATGTGGACGAGGATCACATTTCCACCACTTTTAAGTGTCAAGTTGTTTAAATTAATGAAAACAGATTACATGCTAGCTTTTGTTACATACTTGTTACACATTACTCTAATATACAAATATATTGTTACTTATTGTTTTGAAATTAGTGTTTTCTAGGGCAATGGCTTCCAAAACCCCAGTTGGATTCATTGGGCTGGGTAACATGGGAAATCCAATGGCAAAAAACCTGATAAAACATGGATATCCAGTTATTGCATATGATGTGTTCCCAGAAGCTTGCAAAGACTTTCAAGACTTGGGTGCTCAGGTATAGTAATAACCTTTCTTTATTCCAGCAGTAACTGTATGTGTTGAGTGGTGCTTGCTTGCAATGCAATGAAATAACTGGTTTTTTTCTTGGTTAAGATAACAGTAGGAACTAAAACAGTGTAGTGAATACAATCTGACTCTGGGAGGTTTTACTTGAAGCAAAGGCATGATCTGCTCTAAAGTAATTTTCATGCTGTTAGCCAGAAATGCTACCTTACTGGACTTCTCTAGCTGTTCCTGTGCCACAGCCACAACCCCACTCCCACCCCCCTCACCTTTTTATGACAATAGGTTGATGATCTGTTCTTCCACCTCCTCCTTTCTCCTGCCTTCTGCTCCCCCAGGTCTAGATGACCAATGGGCTGATTTTCATCTAGTTCTTACTTTGACCTTTTTGATTTAATATGACCCTAGTTAAAAATTTCTGCTGGCATAGCTGTGAGGGTTATAGGGACATTTGAGCTTTCCTGCTGCTTCCGGGTGCAGTCCTCAGGAGCAGGGAAAAATTTCATTATTTAAGTGCTTATTCTTTTGGAGATGAGGAAGGTTATGGTGAGAGAAGAGGAAGGAATGGAAAGGAAAAAGGAGGGAAGGAAATTGATCACATTAAGGAGCTTTTACTGTCCTGCCACATACTGTGCAAAATCTTGGCCCTGTTTCAGTCAGTGCTATTGCTTGTGTTGATCCATTACTAAACCCAGAAACCCATTCAGTCTCTCAGATGGTTGGGTTATTTCTAAATGTCTGAAACATATTTCAGTGTTTTTGACAAACTCCAAAGCTATAGCAGTTCAGATAGTTGTGGGTGGGTGGGTGGATGGGTGTGTGCATAAAACACTGAAACAAAATAATATACTCAATTAAGGAGAAACCAATGCAAAAATCGTACTCTGATGTGGCAATGTAGAGGATAGGAGGGAATTTTCTAGCAGTGGCAAGGAAATTGTAGGTAAATCTAGATAAAGAACTATATGCCTTGAGAGTCTGGACTGTTGGAGCTAATTGCAGCTGTTTTAAATAATGAGGTAATATCAAGATTTCTGAAAGATGAAATGATAAAGTGCACCTGCTGTAGCATCCCTTGAGTAGTTACAGGATCTTGGCCTTAAGTGGGAAAGTAAGCTTTTCAGCTTCTTTTCCTAGCTACTTTTTAAATTTTGTTAAAGTATCTGAAACCTTCAGCCATGAACCAGAACTGTCTTGAGTAAGAGGCTGGACAAGTGGAAAGGAAGTCTGTTCTGAACACTTGGTTGTACTTTTAATTTATGTACTGCAGAGTGATCTTTTTGCTGTGGCTGCTCATTTGGATAGCTTATTGCCATAGAAATAGAATCTTTGGCATCCACTACAATGCTTAACGTGTTATATTAGAGGTGAACTGTAATGCTTTTGAAAATAAAGCCAAAAGCATGTTTTAAGATTGTAAATCACTAAGAGAATACATGTGTAGGCTTAAATACAAATAAAACACGTTTAAACAAAATACATGAACATAACTTCCTCTTCCTGATCTATAGGTGTAAATCCTACCCCGATGTTTACTTTCAGGACTTGGAAACTTGTGAGTCCAAGGGGCCTTGTAGAAACTGCTGTGGAAGGAACATCGGGCTCCAAGGGCTGCTTTCTCTTTGGTCTGGCTGGTAGGGTAAAACCATTGGGAGTGTTACAGAGGTGAAAAGATGCCCCCCAAGAAACAGTAAATGTTGTCAAATGTTCATAGTTTAAAGTCAGTGCTGCTACCAAGGTATATGGAGGATGAGGGATGTTTGATCGTAAATCTGCATATTCTGTGAATCCACTTTCTTTAGCTTCTGAAGTAAAGAACTGGGATGTAGTGTATGTCAGGAGACAGCCACCTGCCTGCTGATGGTGAATAATAAGGGGAAAAATAGTTGAGCAGAAGCATATGGAACCACTTGGGATGAAACCTGGAGAACGTTGCAAACTACAGACAAGGTAGAATACTGAACAGTGCTGTGAACAAGTAGGCTGCCTCCACTCTGCTGTCTTTCCCCTTCCTCATAGTTATCACTTTCTTTCTCACACAGTGGAGTGAGTAAGTGTGACACAGTTACTTTGCTTCAGTTTACCTATCCTTGAATCGTGTCTCAGATTTGAAAGTTTGATAGTATTACTGAAGTTATCTGATGCATAAAACAGCATAACAATAGAGCTTTCTTCAGTATATGTGGTAAGAATGGCACTTCAGGCAAGCAGAATTAATTCACTTATCATAAATATAAAGAAAATATAGGGAAGCATTTTGGAACAGGTACAAACAGATGCACATATTGAAGAGCATAAAACAATGACCAATATGAAGAAAAAGTCTCCCCTATCCAGCTGCATACTGCAAAAGTTTGCTTTTGGCACATATCAGAACATGTATGGACTTGGTGGGTTGCTCTCTGAGCTAGTATGGACTATGTTAGTAATCAGTAATTAGTATTTGATATGTTTTTTCAAGTTACCACATTCTTAATGATTTCAAATGCTCAGTGTTTCTTAATAGCTTTCAAATCATTCAACTTTATATCTGAGGCAGTCTCATAAAAAAAAAATATGCTGCTTCTTGAACTATGTATCCTGGTTTCCTCCGGGATTATTAATTGTATTTTTAACAGGACCAAAAAGCCAAGAATGGCAATTTCCACTTTAATTCCCACTATTTTGCTATTTACTTCAAGGTAGCAAAATTATTTTCCTTTGTATGGTTGTGGAAGTACTGTCCCAGTCTGTGTGAATCTATCACATTTTCTTCATGTAAAAGGCATGTTAGTATTTCAAAAGACATGGTTGGAATAAATTAATTTCTATGTAGATGTACTACATCTTCTGTACTACATCTTTTGTGTATCTGTGTTGCCTTAAGAATTGTTTAATCTGTAACCAAAACCCAGCTATATCTTATCTACTTAGCCAAGTGGAAATGTGAGACTGATGTAGTTGTTGTGTGCCCAATATAACATGCTTTTCGGCTTTTGGTTGAAAGATCAAAATGGACCACAGTCTTCAGCTGATAACTTGCAAACCTCTAAGAGTTCTGGAAATAATAGTTTCAAATAAGAAGACGTATATAAATCCAGGTTCCGATTACACACTTCCTCTCTTCTCCAGTAATATACATTGGAACTGAACTGAACCTGAGATACTGAGAACTAAAGATGAAAGTGTCATACTCATCATACTCCTGTATAAAGAGCTGGACTCACCAGACCAGGGAAGCAAGTCATAAAATTAACTAATCAGATACAGAAGCTTTTCTGTTTGTAATTGCCTCATTTATTCCTCCTAACCTTTGTTTAGACCAAAGTATGTTTCCTTTTATAACTGTGTGGTATGCCAGATGTTTGTGTCCTATTAATTTATTCTTTCAAAACAAAATCTGCGTTTTTCTAAGACCCATCTATGCCAATTTCTTTTTTTTTTTTTTGAGAGCTTTGTTCAGTGAATTATATATAGTCTTCCCTTCTTTTACTTATAAGTCAAATAGAAACCAAAAAATTTCTTGTGCTGTTTTCCAGAAGTCCTTCAAGATGTTATTCAGCATTTCTTACAAATGTGTATATCACATATGCTTTCTTTGATGCTGAGATCTTATAAATGCATTCTCTGTAAAGAGAGAATGTATTAACATAAGGGCCTTCAGTATCCAAACTCACAAAAATTATAACAAATACCTGTAGTTATAAATAGATAAGGAACTGCAAAAAGAAGTCTTCGATTTGTTGATTTGTTTACATTATGGAAAGCAACAATATTTTCAGGTAATTTTTAAACTGCAATTTATTTAACCCTAAAGCCACGTGATATGGAAATTCTAATTTATTCATGCTGAGTAAGAAGTGCATATAAAATTTTGCTTAAGACATTTCTTAAAGTTTAAAAACCCAAGACATATAATATATCTAGCAGAATAGCTCATTGTAATATTAAGGTTGCTTTTCAACATCCAGCAACAATAACTGGAAAATAAATACTCTAAGCCCTATGCACAAACAAAATCTACTTCCTGCTCACCTACATTACTTCCTACTTGGAACCTAATTCCTTTCAGTACAACTACCTGAATGAGTGAAATCAGATTTGATCCTTGTGGGCTAAAGAGAAAAGAATAAGCTGTATATTTTTGCTGTTGTTTTTCCTGAGCCAGAAGTGTGTTAACAATGCACTTTTAAAATAAATTAATTATTTAAAACTCGTATTGGACAAAAGTCCCGGTGGCAAATGCCCTCTGGGTAAAATTCACTACTTCAGCTGTCAGTGTTTCACTTGTTCTGTATGTGTCTTAAATACCATACTGCCTGCCTCTGAAAATGAGCTGAGGAAGGTAGTACACCTTTGAAGTTAGGTAAGTTTATTCAACAACCAGTACCTAGCAATACGTTTTGAAACTTGTTCAGATCTTTTTGGTGAAGGATGCTTGAGCTGATAATTTTCCTTTTTAAAAATGTCAGCCATAATGTTGAGAGAAACATCAGTTAGTTTATTAGATTTTTCTAAGATGAGGCTTAGAGGTGCATTGTTTTTTTTTTTTTCTCAGTCCTCCTCTCTTCCAATGCTGTATGTAAGACAAGGAAAAAAAAAGAAGATATTTTTGTGATCCTTCATGTTGTACCTCCTTAGAAACATTGCAGAATGGTATTTTGTATACATACATTGTTTATAGTGAATTGAAGATTTGTGAGTGGGTTATTGGGATGAAAGCATCCCCATTGATGGATGTTCTGGAGGAACTTCAGTGATAGGACATCTTTTTCAATTTTTTCTAATTTTCTGTTACTGGTTCCAATTAATCAACATTTCTATTAGGAGGGCAGTTTTTCTTGTTTTCTAATTTTTTACCTAACTTAATTGTGACCAGTGACTGCAAATACTAAACACAAACTCAGCAAACATGTCCAATGTCTTTTTCACAAGTGTCAGCTCACATAATTTTTTATTTTCTTGGAAAGGTAATGGATTCCCCAGCAGATGTAGCAGAAAGAGCAGACAGAATTATTACCATGCTGCCTTCTAGTCCCAACGTGAAAGAAGTTTACACAGGAGCAAATGGCATTCTAAAGTAAGAATTTTTTGTGGTTTGGAGAATTCTCACTCCTACTCAAGGCTGTATTACGTTGTCAGATGATCGCTGTTGCTGTAACTCTCGCTATGCCTTCAAAGCACTTAACTTGATGTTCTGTTTTGTCACTGTTGGTATTTCTAATTCCATGAGTTTTCTTAAACTGTGCTTGCTTTTGAATGGCTTTTGGCTAAATTCTTAATTTTATTTTCAGTAGAATAATCATTTGTGTGAATTTGAGGCAACTTAATTATTATCTACCTTCTCAGTTGCATATTTTTTACCATAATGTAGTTTACTACAGACAAGTATAACTAGAGTATTTGCTAGCAACAACTATTTGCACAAATACTTTTTTCTTTAAATTGAATTCCTATAAATAAAATGTTCTGAGGAGATACCATTGTGTCTCATGGTATTAAAGTGCATTAACATAGAATAACTAACAAGGCTTTATTGATTTCTGCTCTTAATGTCCATTCATTACACAAGAAAATACCTGAAGAGTTTGTTTAATGTGAAACAGTAGTTTTCAATTTTTGCAGAGGGATTTCCACTGAGCCTAAAATCCATAGTTTGCAGAATGCTAATGCTCAGATTTTTTGGATTTGCCAAATTGGGAAATAAATATTATTTAAAAGGCTCTTCTGGCGACATTTAAAAGGCTCTTCTGGCCACCAGTGCACTGCTTCTGGTGCAGGCTGACAATACCTCTAAGGATCAGGTAGGATCTTACTGCTATCCAGGTTAATAATGTAAAGAAAGAAACATACAGAAGAAAAAATTACCATAGGTTGTCTGAAACTGGTGATGCAATTTTTAGGTATTGTTTATAGGCAATATTAAGGTACAGTGATAAGAAAATGAAATAGAGGAGAAGGATTTCTATTCTTCTTGCAATATAGGAAATCATAGTTGCTTCCTTCCCTTACTGTCTGTTGTTTAATTCCTCACAAAGCAGGAA
>NW_010429302.1:14422-18494 GCF_000710305.1 Buceros rhinoceros silvestris
GCAGATCTAAGTATCCATAGCTTAGACCCTTCTAGGGAAGAAGGGTAATTGGATCAGTCCCACAAAGCTGGGCAAACAGCTGTGGGAGAAGTGTATCCAGGATGGCGGTGCTTTGAAGACCGATTGGTGGTACTTACTGTTATAATACAGCCAGTTAATCTTTTGAGTACCTAGATGTGGATAATCCTGCAGAGAACAGAGGGTGTGGAAAGCAGTCCTGTGCTGCTGCAGTGTTTTAGCCTCTGTATTCCAGAGAAGGAAGAATAATTTGACAGTAGTAGTTAATTGTCACTCTGAGTGCCCTGGTCCTTGGTGACTGGTTTGACTTTAATTTTCTGAAGCTTTTTAAGCTTTACTGAAGAAAATATTGATGCTTTGGAGTGTTTAAGGGTTAACTTAGTCATCCTGCTGTGTTACCAAGGACCGTGTGCCACTGTCTGAACATAAGGAGGAAGGATGTACTGCTGTATCTGCCATGCTGAATTTGGTTTGCATGTGTTCAGAGTAACTGCAGCAGCTCATCTCCTCTGTGAAAATGGGGTAGTGAGTCTGGAACAACAGTGGGGTCCACAACTGTACGTATATATTGAGAGACTATTTCCAGCAATCAGGGCAATTTGATTTATTGAAATTCACTGTACTGCCAACTGCATGCCTTGCTCTTAATGTCATGTGTAGTTTTAAATTACTCACATTTTTATGACTGAAAAATTATGTTGTTTGATTTCATGGTTTTTGCTGGTCCGGTGGACATAAAATAACATTGCAATTGAATGGAAAGAGGGATAAAAATACAATTAATTTTTTCTTGTTGAAGGCATTAAAACGTTCTACTTTAATTGCATTTTTTAAACACATATACAATCTTTTGTGTTCTACAATTTGGGTTACAGTTTTTCTGCCGAAATTTACTAGCTATCAGTGGGGAAATGGAGCATTTTTCTCCATATTTCATTTTAAAACTGCAGTGGTCTTTTTAGGTGTTAGTTACAATCTTTATGTAGAAGAAATTGTAGCAATGATTAAAAGATGCGATCAGATTGTTCTGATAAGAACTTAAGGTACTGTATGTAGAAAGAAAATGGTATGTTATATATGAAATTTTGTATATATGGAATTTCGACTTTATCAACATTTAGTTCAGTTGCTTAGAAAGCATCTTAGGTCATTTGTATATGACATACTGCTGAAGCTTGCATGATGGCAGGTTTTCCTGGTGCAAGCTTTTTGTGTAATTTTTTTATTATAGTGTTTGGGAGGAACATCCTTTCTTGTGTTCAGATTTTTTTGTTTTGAGTCATTAAGAACTGTGTGGTATGCATGTTCAGCAGTATATATACTGAAGAGATCTTGCGCAGTAGTGTTTTAAGCTTCATGTTTATTAGTGTACCAAGAAGTGTCTATATATTTATCATGCTAAGAAAAGGCAGTGCCATGGTTAATAGTTGCAGATGTCTTGTGCAACAAATAATAATAGTAATTAATATTTATTTTAGGAAAGTGAAGAAAGGCTCATTGCTAATAGATTCCAGTACTATAGACCCTGCAGTTTCAAAAGAATTAGCCAAAGCAGTTGAAAAAATGGGAGCTGTTTTCATGGATGCCCCAGTTTCTGGTGGTAAGTCTTCGTTAACAGTTTACCTCTTATTGGACACTCCTTGTTTGCAGTCTCAGCCACGAGTTTGTACCCTTGTTGGTGGAAGTTGCTTTTCTTTGCTATATGTACAGTATTCTTTTTTTGTTGTTGTTGTTCCATTAAGTTAATGTATATGTTATTTTAGGAGTGTTTTTAGGGTTTAGAAATATGCTTTTGTGTTAGACCTGGAGAAGCTGAGCTTTCATGTGATATGGTACAGTGATCCTTTTAATTTAAGTTCTTTCCTAAAGTTGTATTTTTATGCAGGTATTCACGTATCTTCAGTCTCCATCCACTTCTTCCTGTTAGTTAGGGGAAGACTGGCTACCATTACGCAGTTCTGCTGTTTTTTCATTAATTAAAAAGGATGGAATGAAGGGGGGAATAAAGGATTTATTGTCAAGAAAGAACAGCTTTCCTCTGGTCTATAACAGTTGAAGAATGTGGGTCATATTTATCTATTCAAGTTGCTAACTGTTGATCTCTGAGTATTTAATCTCTTGTAAGAAATGATATACAGCAGGGAAGTTTTTCATTTTTTGGACAGAGGAGAGCAGAAGCATAAAATTAATATTTTGAAAAGAAAACCATAGCCAATAGTTACTATGATTGAATTCTTCTCTAAAACCCCTAGAATTAAAAGGTGAGGAAAACCCATTTTGTGGGGGAAAAATCTTGGGTTTTTTGCAATCCACCCTAAAGATTAATATAAGTGGTATTATGAGAATTCTTTTTTCTTCCTCTCTCTTTAATGAAGTAATTCAGATAGTTATACCTGAAAGAGAGTAAAAATGCAGAGGGTGGGAGAGAATTCAGCCTAACAGAATTTGTAAAAGGTGTGATGCACAAGCTAGAAAGAGCATAGCCTAAATTTCAGATCATGAAAATGAGCGTGGGTGAGGAGAAATAACTAACCATCTTTTTAATTTTCAACTGTAAACTAAGGCAGGATTTAGCTACACAGTAGAAGCCAAAATTTTCATCCAAATTCTAATGCAAACAGGACGTAGGAAGACCCAGGTAGGCAATACCAAAGAATATAATGGGGAAGACAAGATTCTTGCTTCCTGGACAAAGTATTAGCCCTTGTGTTTTAAAGTTAGGTAACTTGTCAGCCTGGGAATAAAAATGACAGAAAAAAGAATGTTATGTGTGGATTATATATCAGCCTGATCCTGTTTTAAACACAGCATGGCCTTCTACTTATAGATGGGCAATTCTGGCATCTGTGTGGTTCTCTTCAGTCCCTTTCCCTCAAATACATTGTTTACCTTAGGGAATTACTCACCTTTTAGAAATGTCTGTAATTTTTTTTTACCCATAAGTTCATGCTTTAAGGCTGACTATGCTATAACTACAACAAAAGAAAGAAAGAAAGAAAAGATAGAAAGAAAAAAAAGAGAAAGAAAGAGAGGAAAGAAAGAAGAAAGAAAGAAAAATGTTTGATTACAAAACAACCCTAGCTGCTTTCTGAGAGTTGTTCCTTGAGAAAATGGTAATGCTGAGACTGGCTTAAATATGATAACATACAGTTGACTAGTCTGAATACAAATGGCTTTTTTGGTGTTAGTGGTTTATCTGAATACAAACTATTTGGTGTTTAGTGTCAGTTACAGTTTGAGTGATATCTGAAGGAGAGGGACAGAATTGAGCATAGAACATAATATGTTTGTGAATCCCAGGGAGCTTTCTGTACAAATCATGTTTAAAGGGGGCAGTTGCTAGAAATGTGGAAAAGTTAAGTAAGTTTGAAAAAGCTTTAATGTTATGCTTTGTTCTTTCCCTCTTTCAAGACGCAACAGATCAAGTCTTTAGGGTATTTTTGTATGTCCTGACTGCATTGTTGGCCTTCAGATAAAACACTAAATGGAGAAGTATGCTCAGCTCTCTGGAAGTTGGCAGGTGTTTTTCTGTTGCTGTGCAATGCAATAGACTTGGCAGGAGTGTGAGGGAGGGCATGTTTGGGACGCAGTGAGAAGGAAGAGAAAGCAGCGTGCCTGAACTGTCACCTTTAGATCTGTTTACTAGCTGTTATTGGCAGACAATTCCACTTGTGTTTTTAGGTATTTGGGTGTTGCCCAATGGATGTTGATGTTCATCTGCACTGTGAATAAGTTATTTTACAATCTAAATAATATTTTGAAAACTGCTTGGTCTATGAACCTTACGGAGAAATCATTGTGAGTTTAATCCTGGCCTGATGTTGCAAATGAAGTAGCTTAAAGCCTAACATTAGTGCCAGATTTTAGTGGCTTTTTGCAGCCTTGTCCCTGAAAGATTCCTTCCCTTGATGTTTTTTAGATGAGTGGCATTGTAGTAGTGCCATCTTCTTCATATGACTGGCCTACAGCATTTACTTGCAGCTTACAGCTGGGACCTGTTACGTGGAAGTTGATGCACCAAGTTACTATAGTTAACATAGTTACTATATAGTAA
>NW_010429303.1:0-304 GCF_000710305.1 Buceros rhinoceros silvestris
CCTGCTGTGGCTCAGCCCCCACCTGGGGCTGGACACGGAGCTGGGGATGGAGCTGCTGTGCCTCCTCGGTGTGTTCGCCTCCTTCAGCGCCTTGCTGTTCGAGTCACTGCGGGACAGCCTGCTCTTCGCCCTGCTCTGGGCGCTCTATCTCTCGCTCTACCAGGTAGGAGATGTGGGTGGAGGGAGCCTTGCAGTGCTCTTGAGGGGTCAGAGCTTGGGTACAGGGACTGAGCGGGGGTGATATTCTTCCATTAGCTTGTCCTGTGAGCTCCCGGCCAACACAGCCTCCATCGGGGAGCTGGGG
>NW_010429303.1:398-1009 GCF_000710305.1 Buceros rhinoceros silvestris
TTGATATTCTTCCATTAGCTTGTCCTGTGAGCTCCCGGCACACACAGCTTCCATCGTGGAGCTGGGGGAAGGTGCTCGCAGCTCCCTGGCTGTGGTGGGGGTACAGCCCCATCCTCGTGATGGCTCTGTGGGGATAAAACCTCCCAGACTTGCCTGAAAAGCCAATTCCCACACTGATAGGGGGCAGCTCTGTCCCATGCCCCACCGCAGCCTTGCCAAGCCCTCCCACGGCCCCTTCCCGGTGTCCCATGAGCTCCGTGCCCCCCACCCCAGCCACGAATCCACTCTCCTGAGCCATTTGCTGGGGCTTGCGGCTTCATGCGGGGGAGCCGGGGTGAGTCAGAGCCCGCTGGCGCAGACAGGGGGTGGAGAGTTCCTCTTCCCTCTGTAGTTCCCCTGGTTTCAGAGGGAAGAGCTGCCTGCGCTCGGAAATCTCTCCTGGCAGGGAAATCTTCCCTGGCTGCAGGGAACGGGCCTGGGGGGCTGAGAAGGCAAGGTGGTAGCTGGGGGACTGCCCTGTGGTGCTGTTACACCCACCCCCTGGGAGCAGCTGGTGGTGCCCCTGGCCTGCCGCCGGCTCCCGGTGGGGTGGCGCGGCTGGGGGTCTTGCG
>NW_010429303.1:1418-1690 GCF_000710305.1 Buceros rhinoceros silvestris
GTTTGGGCGCTCGCCAGTGGGGAGGTAGCGGCTGGGGGGAGCTGGGAGGACTCTGCAGCCACCCGTCAACCCCTCTGCGTGGGGTGGGCGTGCGGAAGGGGCTGAGGGTTCAAGCCCACGCCCTGCTCACGGCTCTGCTCCCTCTCCACAGGTGGGGCAGGTGTTCCTCTACTTCCAGTGGTAAGTCAGCCCCACCCCCGGGTGGTTTCTTTGCGGGGGGAGCCGTCCTGCCCCACTCCCCACCCTCGGGCAGGGCCCAGGCCGGCAGCCCC
>NW_010429304.1:0-3845 GCF_000710305.1 Buceros rhinoceros silvestris
CGACGGACCGCCCTTCAGCTGCCAGGTGTTGCCAGCGGTGCAGCGCCAGCGGTAGAGCCAGCTGAGGGGCAGAGAAAGGCGCTTGAGCCGAACTACCCGAGGGCTGGTGCAAAAGGGGAGCAGCTCCACCTTTGCTGTTGATCACCATTAAGTGCTGTGGATTTGTACAAATCCAGTCGAACAAAAGATCCCAGCAGAGGCAGCAGCAGCTCCTCTCCTTACTGAGCAATGGGTTTTTTTCCCTGAGCAGCAGTCTGCTTGGCTCGGTTTTCTTTTTCCTCGGCACTAGGTGGCAGCCAAATGTTGCCGTGCGTCCTCTGAGCGGGGCCGGGGATGGGAGATCCGGAGCAGAAGCGTTTGGACGGAGAACGGAATCACTCCTAGAGGAAGCAGCAGTGAATCGGGTGTGATACCCGGGATCAGTCCCATCTCACCGGAGATGCCGAGGCCCTGCCCTCGGAGAAGTGCCACTGCCCAGGGTCCTTCTCCTGCAGCTCCTGGGAGTCGCAATATCGGCCTCACCTAACAGCCTGCAGGCTGCTCGCTCGCTGCTTGCGGTTTCTCCAGAGCCTTCCTCCCCTCGCTCACTTCTGCGCGGCAGGAGTGCGGAACCAGGGCAAGAGAAGCACGAGAGACAAGAGCAAGACTTCGAAAAGACAATTTTATTCCCCAGCCCAGCTGAACTTCACCTGGCGAGGCAGGACTGCATTCCGTCTCCTCAGAGCTTCCCCAAAATATTTTCAGCCCTCCTGTTAATACTTTTTTACCGCTGTGCTGCGAAATTCTCTCCCTACTATTACCTCAGCGTTTCCTGAGATATGCTTCTCCTTTCTCTCCCCTGAACACTTCCCACAAATGGCTTTCACCCATTTCCTTTCAGTGCTTCCCAGCTCATTCTTTCTCCCCCCCTCTTATGCTCTGCACAAAAGCAATTTCCCTCCAACAAGCCTTTCCCACTACCCCTTGACACGTCCCCTCAACAGTCTCTTCCGTCACACGTCCAGAGATCAGACAATGTGCAAAGGCAGGAGATGAGGCGACCAGCTCTGTGATGAGGCAACACCAGTCAGGGGGGATCTGCGCAGGCTAAAGCTGCAGGAGAGCTGCCTGAGCATCGCTGCTGTAATTCCTAAGCCTTGACCAGGAATGTGACACGGTTATCTGTTATCTGCCGCTCTTTCTCCTGTCGGCCCACTCTTCCCAGACTTTCTTCTGGAACATACTAGTGAAATAGAGCAGCACTCTACGGTCTGTAAGACTGCGACTCCAAGTCTCCATGGAAGCAAAACACCAGCTTCCACTTGCACCTCCAGATAAAGCCAAGCAGCCTTTCCTTTTATTACCACAAAAAAGACCATAATGGAATTAAGAGCGATTCTTTGCCTGAGGCACAGACTTGTTTCCTCCTGGAGATTCAAAGCTGGGGCCAGGCTGAGCTTGAGCTTCTTACGTTTAAGCAGTTGTTCTCCTCACATTTAGCAAAGGGCCAGGAAAAATAAAAGCTTGTTAATGAGCCTATCACTCTCCCTTTTAACTCCTGCAGAAATGGGTATGGCTTGATGTTTGTACTGGAAATCCCCAGGTGAAGGCAGGACCAGACACCACCCAAGAGTGTGGATGTTTAATACCCAGGTACTCATATAGTAATACAGAGCGTGTGTTGTTGCCCCCAAAGCGATTTCCACTTTTCCCCCAAGTGTTAGGTGTGTCCACCTACCGATTTGCCCACATACCAGTCAAGCAAGATCTTGAACCATTAAATATTTGTGGTATTTTAATTTCTTTTCATTATTCTCTTAATTTATTCAGGTCAACGCCAAGGTGGTACAAGGCTCATTCTTCACACAATTGATTTTCACATCTGGCAATTCACGACAAGGTGAAGAACAAAACAGTAACAGTGGCTGACAGAAGCTGACAGAGAGATACAGAACCGGTGCCACTCCACCAGTCATGTGCAGAACTGGGGACAGGAAAGACTGACTGGAAAACTTCAAAAGACCTTTGACCCAGTTTACCCTGTGTTTAAATTCACTGAACCAAACCACTAGATACAGTTTGTCCTAATGTTCTAAAAACCTGGTTGCCTTTTCTTCAAGCCGTCAGCATCCTTAGGGGTAAAAGACGAAAAACGATGACGTCGTCCTTCGATATCAATGGAGGCACCATCCTCCTGTTACGGCGATGCAGGATATTGTCAGGCTGCTTAAATCAGGTACGTAGGTAAGTTAATAAAGAGAGAACACAGTTCAGTGTAGAGGCAGCTGCAGGTGAGGAAGAAAACAGAGCAAGAACAACAAATCAAAGGTATTTCTGCCTGATGAAATGTAGACCTTCAGTTTCTCAGCCCCTCTCAGGTTATCGAAGGGATTATCATTAGTACAAATACTGCATTTTATTATGGATTCCATACACTTTCTAGATTTACCCTCTACTAGCAAGTTTATACTTCACAAACCACTTTCACAAAGCACAGGGGTCATTCACCAGCAAGAAACATTTACACGAACAGATCACACAGGAAATGGACGTATTTTAGTAGCAACACCCCGTACAGAAGAGCTGTCCCCTACTTTAGGTGCTCAGTTTAAGTGCTATCAAGTAATTTTCTGTTACAGCAGTCACTTACAAACAGCACTAAATAAAAACTAGCTCACTAAATACATATCTCAGATGGTAACTATTTTGTGTATATATTAAAGTTCAAGTAATGATCAGCCTAAGTTTGTTTTTTTTTTAAAAAAAAAACCCAAACAAACATCCAAACAGACAAACAAACCAACAACCACCAGTTTCAGAGACAAAAACACTAGGGGAGATACAGTGGTCTATGAAGACTACGAGAACAGACACACCACTACAAATGGGACAAATTCTCAGCACTAAGGCACAATAGAATTAATACTAGAGTATGGCTAAACCCTACTGACTACAGCATCGGGGAGCGGGGCACCGGGAGCGCTTCCGTGCTCCCAACGCTCGGCTACAACATCAGTGAGTTTGGTGTTGAAGAGGCTTTTAGTGTCGCTGCACACAGCATTCCTACGAGGTGGGGCTTCGGAGGGCAGTGATGGTGCTCATCTGCATTGTACTTATTTTGTAATTAAGAATCGGTTCATTCTCACATAACAAAATGGATTTTTCATACTGCATTTGTCCCTTTAGCATTGCTCTTTGTGGAAACTACCGACAGGACAGCTCTGAAGGGAGAGAGGGAGGTTTGCTCGCTGTGGGATGTCGATGGTCACCTGAGCTGACCAGAAAACCCCTGCTGATCTGGACAGCGGTCAGTCTAGGTCCCAGAGTCTGCAAACAGCATAAGGCACGATACAAACCCCACCTAAGTCACGAGATTTAGGTGGGCTTTGCATCAAACATACACTTAGCTGTGGGTGCCGTGGTTCCACGGGTCAGTTCTCCCACATTTCCCCCTCAGGAAAAAACCTGAAGCACACGTCTAAGAGCAAGGGGATTTAGGGTGTTCCGGAGAGTCTTCTCAAACCGGCCGTCTGTAAGATCTGTCGCTCGCGTTAAAAACCAGACATCTTTCTGGCACTTGTGGACCTTTGCCATTATGAACTTTTAATCCGCTGAGATCCCGTGAGTTCCGTAACCCCGTACGGTTCAGGCTGAAAAGCCGCCCTAGGAGGAAGGAGAGCTCCGAACACGGAGAAAACCCAAATCCTGCAAGTTTGGGGACGGCCAACCCAAGACGAGGCCCCGGGCAAAACCGCTGCGAGGAGGGTTTGGAAAACCTCTCCTCTCCCTCTGAAAGCGCCCGACGGACGGCGCCGGGCGCGCTGCAAGGCGCGGTCTGCCCGCAGAACCGGCGAAGCGCCGCGGCC
>NW_010429305.1:0-219 GCF_000710305.1 Buceros rhinoceros silvestris
CGGGGTGGGCGGCGTGACCCTCCCGCCGGTGTTTGCGCTGTGCCACATCAGTGACTTCACGGTGGTTCACAGACCTGCGGTTTTGTGCGTCTATTGCGTAACGCTGCTGTTCGCTCCTGGGTTGGATTCCAGTGTGAAACCTCTCCGGGGCTCAGAAGGGGGTACCCGGCCTCCAGGAGCTGCGAGCAGGAGCTCTCTGTGCGAGCCACTCGCCTGGGC
>NW_010429305.1:539-1086 GCF_000710305.1 Buceros rhinoceros silvestris
GAGGTCGCAGCGTGCCGGTGTCCGCTACAGCTGGCGGCTCTGGAGCAGAGCTGCGGGCTGGAGGGTGCCTCTGCTCTCGGGGGCAGCCCGTGTGCTGCTCTCGCAGGTGACACAGGGCCATGGACGGGCCTCGCCAGCTGCACCATGGAGGGGGTCCAGGCAGTCCCTGCATCACAGCCCGGCGTGTGGTGCCATGGGACACGTGGCAGGTCCTGGGCAGCTGGTCCTGCATGGCGGCTCTGGAGCAGAGCTGCGGGCTGGAGGGTGCCTCTGCTCTCGGGGGCAGCCCGTGTGCTGCTCTCGCAGGTGACACAGGGCCATGGACGGGCCTCGCCAGCTGCACCATGGAGGGGGTCCAGGCAGTCCCTGCATCACAGCCCGGCGTGTGGTGCCATGGGACACGTGGCAGGTCCTGGGCAGCTGGTCCTGCAGCCCCTGTGGTCACAGCAGCCCCCGGGGAGCTCAGGCCAGGCAGAGCCCCCCTCTCCTGAGAGCAGCGGCTCCAGCCACGTCACTTCTGCAGCCACATCTCTGCTGAGCTGAGCAA
>NW_010429306.1:0-1682 GCF_000710305.1 Buceros rhinoceros silvestris
CCTCCTGGTTGCCCACATAGCCCATGTTGGGCAGAAGGCCTGGGGCTCCCTCCCCGTCCCCGGTGACCTCCAGGTCCAGCTCCTCGAAGGAGGAGCCGCTGGCTCCCGACTCACTGTAGCTGTGCTCACTGCGGTTGTCTGCCTCCTCCCGGCCACGGCTGGCTGGGAAGGGCAGCAGGATGGAGGTGGCCACCGAGGTGTCTCTGCTGTCAGTTGTGGCCTCCATGCTGATGGAACTCGTCTCACTCATGGTGTCAGCCCCTGGAATGGAGAGAGAAGGGAAGGGAGTGAATGCTGTGGGAAGGAGGTGATGGGGACTGGGTGCCACAGCCTCCAAAGCCACCAGAAACCTCAGAGACATCAGGCCACAGTGGAAACCAGTTTGCATCTCTTGTCACCTCCTGGGCCTTTGAGAGGTGACTGGGCTAAGACAAGCACGAGCTGGACTCAAGCAACTCCCTGAAATCTGGGCACCCCCAAGCTGATACAAAGCACCCCAGCTTCCCAGCCATGTCCTGACTATCCTGGCTCTGCCCTGGCCCCACTGCTGCTCTCTGTGCAGACACCAAGGACCTGGCAAGTCCTTCCTTAAGGTGAATGCCCAGCCTAGGAGCTGGGGGGGCAGCCTTGCCCCTGGCATGGCACCAGGAACAAGGCGGGGAGCAGGACATTGTGCTGCGAGGGTGACGGGCAGCTGCAGCACTGCTTGAGCACTCAAGGGAAAGGTGGCATGCAGGCAGGTCCTCGCATGTGCCACCCTCAGAGGCGGGTGTACATCCAGCCTCATGCCAGGGCATCCTAGTACTGCTTTCAGCATCCCCTACAACCCGCCCGGCTCCCTGCACGGCTCCCCGCCACTGTCAGCTCCGGCAGCAGTGTGAAGGCGGGCAGGGCAGCAGCAAACGGGACTCGGCGTGCCAGAGAACGGGGAGAGCCTTCCTAGCTTGCTCATTCCTTCTCCACGTCACCCAGCTGCCAGCCCGCTCCTCTTCTCACGGCCGAGCCCCTCCAGGGCTGCCCCCAACTGCCCAGGCAGACCCCTTGGCCCACCGCCCCCTCCCTGGATCCCTGTCTCCTTAGCTCAGGAGACACCGCAATTAAGGAGACCACAACGAGACAAGGTGTCAGATTGAGACCAGCAGCTCGGTGCTGTTGCCAGAGCAACCAGCCAGGAGAAAAAACCCTCCTGTAAAACATTAATCATTGTAAATTACGACATCGTAGATCCATGTGGTTAATTATTACATCACAGATCCACGTTGTAGGTTATGACAGCGTCAGCAATGCTGGGTGGGCTCCTCCATCCCGGCCCTCCTTGCTCCACCCTCTTCCTGCCTGCCTCGCACTGGTGGGAAGTGTGTGCCGGGCTTGGCCACCTCCTGGCACCTCCAGCTCCATCCATGCCAAGTGGACACCACTGCCAGGAGGGAAACCAGGAGAAGCCGTGCCGGCCAGCAGCACCAGTGGAGGACCACGGCTTGCCACCAGCAGGGCCAGGCAGTGGAAAAGAGGATGGTGGTATCTGTGGAGGGGCTCCCACTTGGGAGAGGGGAGCCCTCTCCTCCACGCCGGCTCCTGCCGGTGCAGCTCCATCCCCAGCTGACAGCACAGGGCTGCCACCAGCACCGCCAGCCTCCCCGGGCTGCTGCAGCAGGGGTACCCAGGGCTGGGCTGCCCGCCCG
>NW_010429306.1:1784-2721 GCF_000710305.1 Buceros rhinoceros silvestris
TGCTCGCCCTACTCCAGCTGTGCGGCAGCCACTGATCTCCTGCAGTAGACCCGCCAGGGAGGGAACTTCCCTTCCAAACACCCTTCAATCCCTTTTTTTTACTGTTTTTCTTCCCAGCCTGGGCAGCTGCCAGCAGAACTTCTTGTAAATGGCAGTCCTCTGCCTTCTGTGCGGCACCATCCCACGGTCCTGCCGCCTGAGTGACGGCTGTTTGGAGAGGATGGAGCAGCAATAGCAGGACGAGGAGCAGCAGGGAAAGACCCACAGACGCAGCGCACCTCCTGCTCCATCCCACCTGGATAGCGTTCAGCTCCATCCTGCTCAGCAGGCACCCAGAGCAGAGCCTGAGCCTCCACCCTCTTGCCTTGACCACAGCATGCAACTCCCCCGGCAGCTGGCACAAGCCAGGCCCTGGGCTGTCCACCCAAGCGATGCCTGGTGACCCCCCCACGAAAAAAGAGAAAAGAACTGGTGCCTGCTGACACGAGCTGCCTTTGCTGCAGCATCATCAAGCACCTTGACACGGAAACTACATTTTCTCTAAGTTAAAAAGGATGTTCTGCATGCTGCCGGAAAGGCGCTCACCAAAGGGGATGGCAGCGACCGGGTGGGTGGCACAGAGGCAGAAGATGCTGTCCCACCTGGCAGGACCTCGACTGGGCACTGGGTCAGCAGGGAGCCTCCGGGAAGATGCAGAGCTGCGGGGGACTGAGGGGAGCAGGTGGCCCCCAAGCCTTGAAGCCAAATAAGGGTTTGCAGGGTCTCTAGTAGCAATCTCAAAAAAAAAAAAAAATCCAATTTGGCCAAATCGGTGGCCTGAGGTGACACAGACATGTTCCCACCATGGCTTCAAGACAGCTCACATCATTCGTGGTTATCTTGTGTCCCTCTGAAACCAAGGACAAGAGTGGCCCCGGCCCCCAAGCCATGCCCTGCC
>NW_010429306.1:2766-3807 GCF_000710305.1 Buceros rhinoceros silvestris
CTTGTTCCCCTCTAAACCCAAGGACAAGAGTGCCCCCGCCCCCCAAGCCATGCCCTGCCTGTGCAGCAACCCTCCTGTGTCGCCCCAGGGGCCTTCTTGGCTGGGAAGCCATCACGTAACCCCACGCCACACAGCAAAGTCGCTCCTAAAGAGAGGAGCAGGAGTGTGGGAAAGGGAAGATGGGGATGAAGCTGACCTACACACTGCCCAGAGCCACCACCACAGGAAAGCACTGCTGCCCTCACCCCTCCAGCCACCGCCCTCTCCCTCTCTCCAAGGGCGACAATAAACCGAGTCCTGCTTCCTTTCAGCCAGGCACTTTTTCACCGCTCTGTCACTTCTGATCATGTTTGAGCAGCCTCAGCTGGCAAATTTGCCCATTTCAGCAGCCTCACTCTCCTCTGCGCAGGACAAGGCTGTCTCCGGTGCAGCCACCCAGCCTGGCCGGGGATGGACGGCCAGGGCAGGCAGGGCGAGGGATGGAGCTGCTGCGCCTGGGGATAGTACAGGGTCAGCTCTGGCAGGGGAACATGAAATCTGGGGGAAACCTCCAGCTGTCCCAGCACAGCCTGGAGTGGCCAGGCAGGGAGGGCAGCAGAGCTCCAAGAGCACAACCAAGCCCTGCTGGCAGGTGCCCTGTGGGTGAGCAGGGGTTCAGTTCTCACCTCGTGGGCACGGAGGGTTCTGGCGGCCCTTGCACCCACTTCTTCATTCTTCTGCCCTGGGCACCTTGCTTGGTCCCCCAGCAAGGGATACAGCCCAAGCCCTGCATCCCACTGCCCCAGCACGCCTGAGTATTGCTTCCCTCTTGGTGTACCCAGCCATCCTCTTCCCCCCTGTTTGATCAAATCCTCATTGTCTCAGCCATTAAATAACAAATCACTGCACTGCCAGGAGTGGCACAGCTCCCCTGTGCTGGCCAAAACTCGCACACAAGCCATGGGGAGAGGGGCTGGGGCAGGCAGGCCAGCAGGAGCTGAGCACCAAGCGCTTTCTCGGGATGTACAGGCAGGCAGAACAGGGAGGGCTGCTCAGATGACC
>NW_010429306.1:3848-6850 GCF_000710305.1 Buceros rhinoceros silvestris
GGCCAGCAGGAGCTTAGCACCAAGCGCTTTCTTGGGATGTACAGGCAGGCATAACAGGTAGGGCCGCTCAGATGACCGACGCAAGCGACAATGAGGGAGAGCACAGCAGGGAAAGTGCCCTCCCCCATAGCAGTGGGACTCAGCAGGGGATGGCATCGGTTGCACCCAGACACTGCTGGACAGACAGCTCCAGGCAAATGAGCACCTGAGACTTCAGGCAGAGCCACGTGCTTAGAAACCATCTGTGTTCATGCCAGCAAGGCCGTGTGGAGAGGCTGCTTTTGATGGCTTTCACCTTCCACGTGCCGCAGTGGGGTCATGCTGGAGAGCACGCTGCGGAGAGCGAGCCGGGAGCAAGGGCCTGCCGAGTGCCGCACTGATGCCAAAGCCCCAGAAAATAATTAAGTACAACACAACTAATCGTGATTGACACTGGCCCCCTGGAGACCCATCAGCCGCCTTCCAAAAATGCTTCCTGTCTTTTCGATGACCCTGATGATGGCGAAGAAGGGATGGAATTGGTGCGGAGGCAGCCACAGCCCCCGGCCCCTTCCTTGCGTGCCAAGTGTGCTCATTCTCAGCGGAGCTGCCAGCACCCTGCTCTGTGCAGAGCAGCAGCAGCAGCAAGCAGAGACTCTGGACCATGTCCCGCAGCCTTCGCGGCCGCTGTCTTTGCTCGGAGCCGCCGGTACCCAGCAGCTTGCTGGGTGAGCTCAGGAGGAGGAACAGCAGTCGACAGCCTAAACGGAGAGACGCGCTCCGAGGTCAGGAGGCTCAGGAAAACAAACCCCAGCTTTTCTTGCACATCCAAGTTGATCAGTACCACCTGGCACCAGCCGCAACGACAGGCGAGGAGAAACGGCAGTGCCTTTCACTGGGAAGTCCTGAAGTCTTTGACTTGAGGAAAGCATAATACAGCTGCTCGTGAGGTGTTTTGTGAGCCACGACCGAAAGGTGCTGCGTCCACGCAGAGCACTACTAAACAGGATGCTCACTCTCAGTGCTATTATTTCAGTGGTCTATGATGGGGGAAGTAGGCTTCACCTGCTGCACATCAGGAGTGAGAGCCCAAGGCTGCCACATGTGGAACATCCTCAACTGCCTCAAGGAGAGGAAAAGGGGCTCAGTACCTCCCCAGTCCTCCCTGCTCACCCTGCAACGCAGCAGGGTGCTAAAGCCCTGTGTCTGGATTTGTGCAGCTCAGGCACGGCCAGAAGAGCTGAGGGCCACCAGCATGGACCGCCATCCCCTCCCACCTTCACAGGAGCATCCCAGCACTGCCTGAGCCTCTGTCAGGGCAGGACCACTTGAAACACAAGCAGAGCTCAGATGAATCAAGAAATAACCCAACTGTGAAGGGAATAAACAAGATGGGAAACAGATCCCAGGGGCTTTCTCTTCCTCCAACTCAAAGGCGGTTGCAGAGATCCCAGCAGAGAAAATACTTGGGAGAAGAGAACTGGTCTGAATCTGTAAGGCATCATCTTCAAGGAGGCATCATCTTCAAGGTGTTGCCTTCAAGGCATCATCTTTAAGGTGTCTCCTTCAAGGCATTTCCTTCAAGACACCTCCAGCGAGCAGCTGGGCAGCAGGGAGATCCGCCAGCAGCTCCCTCCAGTGGGATCTCCTCTCACAATGGGGCTCACCACACACGACTTCAGCAGTGAGATGTGGAGGCTGATGAGACCAGCTGCCCCACCCCACCTCACCTCCCAACTTTGACCGGGCTGCTGCACCGGGGCAGCCCAACAGCTGCTCAGTGGCTGCGCGCACAGCAGCACCACCGGCAACAAACTGAGTGCCCAGTGTAAAGCAGGCCAGCAGTGATGGGACAAGGATGCTCACCAGTCACTGCTTCCTTTGCACAAGCTCAGGACCTCCCCACATGGTGCCACCCTCCCCAGCTGACAGCAACTGCGCCGGCCTGGGGCACTGCGACATCATGGGGACACAGGAGATCATGGGGACCTCCAAGACCCTCAGGCAGGAGTGGCACAAGCAACCCAAAGGCTTGCCACGTCCTCGGCCCTCTCCAACGGCTGGAGCAAGGATGTGATGCCCCACCAGACCTGGTACTGCTGCTGAGCCCAGTCATGATGGCAATCACAGCGTGACAGCCAAGCTCAACTCTCTAGTCGCAGAGGCAAGGCCAACTCTCTCATTACTGTTTTAAGCTGGTTTCATGCAGACTCAGCAGATGACACTACATCAGACTGCACTGACAAAAGCTCACTATGTGACCGGAAGGGCAGGAGTGGTGGGGGAGCTGGCCCAGAGCTGCTGCCGGGAAGCCCAGCCCAGGGTCTCCCACATGAGGAAGTCCAACACCATTTGCTGTCTAAAGCTGGGAAGACCTTCCTAGCCCTTCTTCCAGCAGGGCAGGGGACTCCCCCACCACAAGTGCTCTGGCAGTGGTGTCCCAGGGAAAGCACTGAGACAGCTGGGGCGCAGCATGGTGGTTGCACCAGGCACCCGATTGTGCTGTGGGGCCATGTACCCGAGCTGGGCAGAAAGGAGCACATGCTGCTGCTGAAGGCGCCGACCTGACGTAGCTTTTGCTCACGTGGGTCCTGCTGTCCCCCTTCGAAACCAAGGGACAACTATGGGAAGGTGCCAGAACAAGCAGGCTGTGGGGCAGCTTTGGCCAACCCGGGGCTGGTGCCCGAAGCAGCCGCCCTGAACCAAGGCAGAGAAAAAGGTGAAGAGCTGAGAGTGAGGACTGTGAAAACACGGGACCTTGAAGCACTGGGAAACTGCTCCAGTTAAACTCTTCACTGCAGCGTTAAATGGACAGAGCTCCCAGAAAGCAATTCCCAGGCTTGCTTTTAGGCCACACATGATTAAGAATTAAAGCAACCCAAACCTGAAGATGTGTTGAAACAAATGACCAAGCTCCCCGGGAGGTGAGGAGAGCTGTCATGGTTTTTTCATGCCCATTACACAAGCGGGGGCAACCAGTGGGGCAGGAGGAAGTGGCTGCCCCCACCAGCAGCCGGCTTGGC
>NW_010429306.1:6957-7941 GCF_000710305.1 Buceros rhinoceros silvestris
GCAGCCGGCTTGGCCACGCTGTCCAGCGCCCGGAAGTGCTTGGGCAGCCGGCTCCCACATCGCACAGACATGTGAGCACGTGGGCCGGCGACGGCAAGCAGCATTTCGGGTTACTATAGCACTGCTGTTCTGCGCCTACAGCCATTGTGGTCCCTTCCTGTATGAATACATCCAGGCTCCAACAGATCTCGCTGAGCAGATGCTATCGGGCAACTCCACCACCAGCTACAGCAACCTGGTATTTAAGCTCTTCACAATCCCAATATGTAACAGATGAAGATGAGACGAAGGAAGATGTATATGACAAGGAGAAAAACAAGCCCAGCTGTAATCAAAAGCTGCAAGATCCAGCTCTGCTCTGACAACGGCGGGCCAGCAGCTCGTCGGCAGCTTGGCCCTTGTCCCCACACCACAGGGGTGCCTGGGTGCTGCCTGAGGCGGTGTTGACACCTCAGTGACGAGACCCCATCTCAGCCCAGGGTGAGGGAAGAGGTATGCTGAGACTCAGTGGCTGGGCACCAGGTAGGCACAGGTCAGTCCCCCTCTGCCTGCCCAGGCAGCAGCACTGAGAGGACACAGGGTTACCGTCTTTGGGAGGCCTGATGCTGATCGATGATGGAGCCCGTGTGCAAGCCGCAGATACCTGTGATGTCTGTCTGGGCATCCTCGGCCTCAGCTGCAGCAGCCCTGCTCTTCCTCTCCAGTTCTTTCATTTCAGGCACATAGAAGTCCCCTTGGCGAGCGAGGGGACACACGAAGTAGATGCGGTCCTCCTTGTAGATCTCGATCCGGGGGTGGGCACACAGCTTCCTCTCCTGAAAGACAGCAGGTGACCACAGGTGAGGGATGTGCCCTAGCTCTCCGCCCTGGCAGCCACCCATCATGTGGACCTGCCGACCTGGCAGCATTGCAAACTGACCTGCTTTATCCATAGGCCCACCCAGCAAGGTGTGGTGGGCCATCCCAAAACAGGAGCGCTGCTTT